>NW_006412608.1:0-5475 GCF_000296735.1 Chrysochloris asiatica | reverse complement strand
TGATGAATATATCATCATTCCTTTTCAATTTGTCATTCTCTGCATAGCAAACCATATAATTGTCAGATTCAAAATGACTAATACCAGTCCATTTCAGTTCACAAATGCCTAGGATATTGATCTTTTATGTGTTCTATTTCATTTTTGACAACTTCCAATTTTTATAGATTCATATTTTATGCATTCCATATTCTGATTATAAATGGATGTTAATAGTTTTTTTCTCCTCATTTTGAGTTGTGCCCCATCAGCAAATGAAGGTACTGAAAGATTTACTCCATTTGTGTCTTCAGTCAATTCTATTTTGAGGAGACAGCTCTTTCCCAGTTGTATTTTGAGTGCCTTCCAACTTGAGTGGCTCATCTTCTGGCACTATATGTGACACTATTCTGGTGCTATTCATAATGTCTCAATAGTCTGGTGCTATCTGACAATGTTCCACTGCTATTCAGAAGGTTTTCATGACTGAACATTCAGAAGTAGTCTGTCTCTCCTTCCTCTTAGTCTATCTTAGTCCACCATGAGTGACCCTGCTGATATCTAAAGTACTAGTGGCATTGCTTCCAGCAACATAGCAACACCCAAGTCGCCACAGTACAACAAACTGACAGATGACTAATGGAAGTGGAAATGTAGAGTTACTTGAGTGAGTTACAACTACATACCGTGACTTGGATTTGAACCAAGATTGCTGTAGTCACAACACAGAATACTGACCACTATATGATCATTGAGCACCACATGCCACGTGACCCTAAAGCCCCTGGTATACCCAGGTGGTCTTCAATCCAAGTATTAGCCAGGCTTAGCTTCTGAAATCAGAGGAGATCAAGCACTCTACTCATTGTTTATTGCCTGTCTCCCACTTGACCTCGGGAGAATAAGGGTCTTTGTCGGTTTTTGGCCACTGATATAGATGTTGAATGACTTGAGATGAAGAGTATGTGGAATATGAAGGAAATCACAAGTAGCTCTCAATAGAGTTCATGGAATGTGGAGGTCATTTTTAAAGTAAGCAAAAGAGAGGAAGTAGACAGGACCAGTTCATGGAGAGACTGTGGTCACACAGAAAAGGCTGACTTGATCCTGGGATCAGTGGAGTTAGGGGGAATGGATCCAGCAAAGTTATGAGCAACTCCCCCCTCCCCCACTTTGGTATCAACCATGGAGCTTAATTTCCTGGAGTCCTAGTGACCTCATTGGCAAAATGGGTGGTTGAAACCACTCATTGGGATAGTATATGGAGCACATATGTTATTGTTGTTAGGTGCAATTGAGTTGGTACTGACTCATAGCGACCCTATGCACAACAGAAAAAAACACTGCCCAGTCTCATGCCAACCTCACAATCATAGCTACATTTGAGCCCATTGCTACTATCACTGTGTCAAGCTAGGGGTCTTCCTCTTTTCCTGCTGCCCTACACTTTACCAAACATGATATTCTTCTCCAGGGACTGATCCCTCCTGATAATATGTCCAAAGAATGAGAAACAAAGTTTTGCCATCCTGGCTTCCAAGGAGTATTCTGGTTGTACTTCTTCCAACACAGATTGGTTTGTTCTTTTGGTGTTTTCCATATTCTCCCCTAAGACCAGATGCATCAATTCTTCCATTGTCTTCTCTATTTACTGTCCAAATTTCACATGCATATAAGGTTATTGAAAAATACCATGACTTAAGTCAGGCTCACTTTAGTCCTCAAACTGACATCTTTGCTCTTCAACACTTTAAAGAGGTCTTGTGCAGCAGATTTGCCTAATGCACTATGTTGTTTAATACCTTGACTGCTTCTTCCATGAGGGTTGATGGTTGATCTGAGCAAAATGAAGTCTTTAATAACTTCAATCTTTTCTCCAGTTATTTTGATGTTGCTTATTGGTCCAGTGGTGAGGATTTTTGTTTTCATTACATTGAGGTGCAACCCATACCGAAAGCTGTGGTCTTTCATCTTCATCAGTAAGTATTTTAAGTTCTCTTTACTCCCAACAAGTAAGGTTGTATTATCTGCATATCACCACTGATGTAGATGTTGAATGACTTGAGGTCAAGAGAGTGTGGAATTTGAAGGAAATCACAAGTAGCTCTCAGGAGGGCTCATAGATTGTGGAGGCCATTTTTAGAGTAAGCAAAAGAGAGAAAGTAGGCAGGGTCATTTCATGGAGAGATTCATTCTTTGCAATATTATCCATAGCTTGTCATGATCTACACAGTCAAAAACCTTTGCATAGTCAATAAAGCACAGGCAAACTTTCTGGTATTCTGTTTCAGCCAAGATCCATCTGACATCAACAATGAAACCCTCATTATGTGTTCTTTTCTGAATCCATCTTGAACCTCTGGAAGTTCTCTGTCAGTGTATGGTTGCAGCCATTTTTAAACTATCTTTAGCAAAATTTTACTTGCATGAGATTTAATGATATTGTCTGATGATTTCTGCATTCTGTTGGGTCACCTCTCTTTGGAATGAGCACAAATATGGATCTCTTCTAGTCAGTTGGCAAGGTATTTGTCTTCTAAATTTTTTGACATAGATGAGTGTGTGCCTCCAATACTGCATCAGTTTGTTGAAAGATTTCAATTTGTATTCCATCTCTTCCTGGTACCTTGTGCTTTGCCAGTGCCTTCAATGCACTTTGGACTTCTTTCTTCAGTATCATTGGCTCTTGATCATAGGCTACCTCTTGAAATGGTTGAGCATCAACCATTTCTTTTTCGTAGTGACTCTGTTTATTCTATCTTCCTTTGATGTTCTCAGCATCATTCAATATTTGGCCCATAGAATCCTTCGATATTGCAAGTGGAGACTTGGATTTTTTCTTCAGTTCCCTCAGCTTGAGAAATGTTTAGTGTCTTCTTCCCTTTTGGTTTTCTAACTCCAGGTCTTTGCACATGTCATTATAATATTTGACTTTGTCTTCTCAAGCTGCCCTTTGAAATTTTCTATTCAGCTCTTTTACCTCCTCATTTTTTCCCCCATTTGCTTTAACATCTCTACACTGGAGAGCAAGTTTCAGTCTATTCTGACATCCATTTTGGTCTTTTCCTTCTTTCTTGTCTTCTTAATGACCTTTTTTTCCCTTCCTGTGTGATGTTCTTGATGCCATCCCACAACTCTCTGGTCTTTGGCCTTTAGTATCTAATGCATCAAATCTGTTCTTCAGATGATCTCTAAATTCAGGTGGGATACATTCAAAGTCATATTTTGACTCTCGTGGACTTGTTTTCATTTTCTTCAGCCTGAACTTGCATACAAGCAATTGATGATTTGTTGCACAGTCTGCCTCTGGCCTTGTCTTTTGCACAGATGTAGTCAGTTGGATTTCTGTGTCTTCCATCTGGTGAGGTCCATGTGTACAGTCATTTTTCATATTGTTTAAAAAAGGTATTTGCAATGAAGTCATTGATGTTGCAAAATTCTATCATGTGATCTCCAGCATCATTTCTATCACCAAGGCTGTATTTTCTTATTACTGGTCCTTCTTCTTTGTTTCCAATTGACATTCCAATCACCAATAATTATCAGTACATGTTGATTGTATGTTTGATCAATTTCAGCCTGAAGAAGTTGGTTGTTGTTGTTGTTGTTGTTAAGTGCCGTCGAGTCGGTTCTGATCCATAGCGACCCTGTACAGGGTTTCCGAGGGTGTAAATCCTGACGGGAGTAGAAAGCCTCATCTTTCTCCCGCGGAGCGGCTGGTAGTTTCGAACTGCTGACCTTAAGGTTCACAGCCCGATTCGTAACCACTGCGCTACCAGAGCTCCTTGTTGGTAGAAATCTTCAATTTCATCTTCACTGGCTATAGCAGTTGGTGCATAAATTTGAATAATAATGGTTTTAACTGGTCTTCCTTGTAGGCGTGTGCATATTATCCTATCACAGACAGTGTTGTGCTTCAGGAAAGATCTTGATGTGTTCTTTTTGATAATAAATGTGATGCCATTCCTCCTCAATTCATTATTTCCAACAAAATAAACCATGTGATTGTCAGATTCACAATGGCCAATACTAGCCCATTTCAGCTCACTAATGCCTAGGTTATTGATGTTTATGTGTTCCATTTCAATTCGACAATTTCCAATTTTCCTAGATTCATACTTTGTACATTCCATGTTTCGATTATTAATGGATGTTTACAGCTGTTTCTTTTCATTTTGAGTTGTGCCTCATCAGCAAATAAAGGTCCGGAAGGCTTTACTCCATTCACATCATCACGGTCAGCTCCACTTTGAGGAGGCAGCTCTTCCCCAGTTGTATTTTGAGTCCTTCCAACCTGAGGGGCTCATCTTCTGGCATTGTATCTGACAATATTCTGGCACTCTTCATCATGTTTCAATATTCAATATTAAGTTAGATACATAGTGTTCAAAGTGTTTTCAGTGACAAAATGTTCAGAAGTAGTCTGTCTCTCCTTCTTCCTCATCTGTCTTCATCTGGAAGCTCAGCTGCAACCTTTCCACCATGGGTGACTCCACTGGTATTTAAAATACCCTTAAAATAGCTTCCAGAATCACAGCAATACTCAAGTCACAACAGTACAACAAACTGACAGATGAGTGGTCCTCCTTAGGTGTTCACATTCTATGAAATGTAGGTGTTGTTGCTAGTGTTTAGTGCTGTCGAGTTGACTCTGGTGACTGGAGCACGTTGTAGGGACTAAACCCATGCTAGGTAATTCTCCAAATGACAGTGTTGTTGGTGTGGGTGTCCAGCTCCTGAGGATACAAACTTTGGATGTAGATGATGTTTACAGCAGTTCCTTTGCATTTGAATACGTGTCTGGTCCTGGCGTCTTGTGGCTGCATTGGGCAGTCAGGAAATGTAGGGGTGGCCAGGGCCTCCACTCAGAGGATTGGACACAATACCCCACCTCCTCCTAGAGCTGTTATTCAATGTGGGCTGACTTCGGGTGTGAACTGAGGGAGACAGAGTCATTTTTACCCATCCCCATTCCCAGAGTGTTTGCAAAGCCGTGAAAGGCGCTGGGATGAGTAGATGTTGGCATATGGCAGTGTGGCTATGGCTGCAAGCCCTGCAGAGGAGTGACAGGCTGGGGTGTAGTAAGCAGCAGAGAGACTGGGTTTCTGGGTCAGTGAGTGCATGGACCAGAAGCTCAGGGGATGAACCAAGCATTATTATTATTGTTGCTATGTTATATTTGACTTTAAAGAACAGACATTTCTTTTCTTACAGTTCTGAAGGTTGAAAGTCCAAATCATGGTCTTAGCTGTTTCCGTTCCTTTCCTTCTCCAACTTTATGGCTTGATGTTTTCACTCTTGCAGTCATATCTTTCAAAGAGCAGAAATCTTCATTTTGATTCAGTCCAATTTATTAATTTGCTCTTTTCTGCATTACTCTTTTGGTAAACTTAAGATCACAAAGATTTTTATCAGCTTCTGCGCTTGAAGTTTGGTAGTTTTAGGGTCACACTGATATCTATGGTGCATTTTGCTTTTAGGTGTGAGGTTCTAGTT
>NW_006412607.1:0-8108 GCF_000296735.1 Chrysochloris asiatica | reverse complement strand
CCTTTGAGTTATGGTGTTGGAGGAGAATATTGAAAGTGCCATGGGCTGCCAAAAGAACCAATAGTTCTGTTTTGGAAGAAGTGCAGCCAGAGTGCTCCAGGATGGTCAAAGTTGGTCTCTCACACTTCAGACATATTGTCAGAAGGGTCTAGTCGCTGGAGAAGGATATCATGTTTGGTAGGGTAGAGGGTCAGAGAAAAAGAGGAAGATCCCCAACAAGATGGATTGGCCAAGAGGCAGCATTGATGGACTCAAGCGTGGCAACAGTAGTGAGGTTGGCCCAGGATCGGGCAATGTTTTGTTCTGCTGTGCTATGAGTCAGTACCGACTCGATGGCACCTAACAACAATAAATATGAACAAGAACCAATGGTATTGAAGGAATTAGTCTTAAGCTTCGCTGATGGCATTGGTGAAAAACTAAGCACCAAGAATTGGCAGAATACAAATTGAAACATTTCAACAAACTTTTGCAGCAATGGAAATGCTCATTCATCTATGCAAAAAAGTTTGGATGTCAGCTACCTGGGAAACCATTGGAGGAGATACATATTTGTCCCCATTTCAAAGAAAGGTGACCCATCAGAATGTGAAAATCATTGAACAATATCATTAATATCTCATGTAAGTAAAATTTTGCTCTGAAAATTATTTTTAAACGATTGCAGTTTTTAATGATTTTAATGATTGCATTCATAGGAATTCATAGCGAATTCAGAAAAGAATATTAAGCCAGGGATATCATTGTTCACGTTAGGTGGATCTGGACTGAAAGCAGAAAGATGTTTACTTGTGCTTTATTGACTGTGCAAAGGCATTATCCGACTGTGTGAATCATAAACTATTGATAACTTTGTGAAGAATGGGTATTCCAGAACACTTCATTGTACTCTTGAGGAACCTGTATGTAGACCAAAAGCAGTCATTCAAATAAAACAAGGGAATACTGAATGGTTTAAAATGAAGAAAGGTATGTGTTAGAGTTGTATCCTTTCACCAGATTTATTCAATCTCTATGCTGAGCAGATAATCTGAGAAGCTGGATTATGTGAAGAAGAATGTGGTATTAAGATCAGAGGAAGACTCTTTAAAAAGCCTGTGATATGCCAGTGATACAACCTTACTTTCTTAAAGCTAAAAGGACTTGAATTACTTAGTGATGAAGATCAAAGACTGCGTCTTGAGTATGGATTATGCCTCAATGTAAAGAAAACAAAAACCCTTACAACTGGACCATAAATAACATCATAATGAATGGAGGAAAGACTGAAGGTGTCAAAGACTTCAATTTACTTGAATCCACAATCAGTATACATGGAAGCAGCAGTCAAGAAATCAAATGACACATTGCATTAGACAAATCTGCTGCAAAAGAACTGTTTAAAATGTTCAGGAGCCAAGATAACAGTTTGAGGACTAAGGTGTACCTGACCCAAGTCGTGGTATTTTATGTGAAAGTTGGACAATGAATAAGGAAGACAACAAAATTAACAAATGTAAATTGTGGTATTAGCAAAAACTATTAACAGTGGCTTGGACTGCCAGAAGAACAAGCAAATCTGTCTGTGAAGAAGTACAACTCCTTAGAATCAAACATGGCAAGACCCCATCTCTTGTACTTTGGACATATCAAGAGGGAGAAGAACATCATGCTTGGAAAAATGGAGTGTCAGCAAAAATAAGAAGAACCCAACCAGATGGATTGGCCAATGGCAGCAATAGTTGGCTCAAACATAACAGTTGTGAGGATGGGAGAGGACTGGGCATTATTTCCTTCTGTTGTGCATAAGGTCACTAAGAGTTGGAGCCCACTCCAGGACTCCAATTGATGTTGTTGTTGTTGTTGTTAAGTGCCGTGGAGTCGGTTCCGACTCATAGCGACCCTGCACAGGGTTTCCGAGGCTGTAAATCTTTACGGGAGCAGAACCCTCATCTTTCTCCCGCAGAACCGCTGGTAGTTTCGAACTGCTGACCTTACAGTTCACAGCCCGATTCGTAACCACTACGCTAAAGACTGTTATTGTTTGTTGTTGAGTACCATGGAGCCGGTTCCAACTCAGAGCAACCCTGCATAGGGTTTCCAAGGTGTGGCTGGTGGGTTTGAACCACTGAGCTTGTGCTTAGCAGCCCAGTGCTTATCCTACAGCATCACACCAGTGGTCTTACAGCCTTGGAAACCCCACGGAGCAGGTCTGCTCTGTTTAATAGAGTTACTAGGAGTCAGAATTAACTGCCAGTCGGTTTGGTGTGGATTTGGAGTGGGTATGAGGTGGTACCTGATTGTGGTTTTGATTTGTCTTTTCCTAATTTCTAATGCCAGAATGCAAAGTCGTTTGAACTGCAAGGTCAGCCGTTCAAGCTCACCATCTGCTCTTCGGAGACCCTATACAGGGTCACTATGGGTCGGAACCGACTCGATGGCACTTAACAACAACAGCAATTTCTAATGGGAGTTCTTGGGTGTTAAGCAAGCTGTTAAATTATCCAAAAGGTTAGCCATTGAAACTCACCCTGAAGTGCCTCTGAGGAAAGGCTTGGAGATTTGTTTCCAAAAGGTCACAACCATAAAACCCTGTGGAGTGTAGCTGCACACCGCACACCTGGAATTGCTGAGTTGGAATCCACTGGTACTGGAATGACTAATGATGTTAGGCCTTTTCGTATACTTGTTGGATGTTTGTATAGCTTCTTCAAAGAAATGCCTATTCAGGTTCTTTGCCCATTTTTAAATTGTGCTGTTTGTCTTTTTGTAGTTGACTTGTAAGGCTTCTTTATATGTTCTAGATATTAGACTGTTGTCAGATTTGCAAATGCTTTCTCTCATTCTACAGGCTCTCTTTTCACTTTGTCTTTTGATGCAGAAACGGCTTTAATTTTCATGAAGTCCAATTTAATTTTTCTTTGTTTCTTGTGCTTTGGTGTCATAAAATTTTATGATCTAAAACATTTATGACCAAATTCAAGATCATGAAAATTTACCCATATGTTTCCTTCTAAACATATATTTCCATATATAAAACATATGCTAGTCATCCAACTTCATCATTTTGTTTGTGAATATCCAGTTGCTGAAGAGCACTATTTGCTCAAGAGTGTTCATTTTCTATTGAATGGCCTTGACACTCTTGTCAAATATCAGTTGGCCATACATGCTTAGCTTTATTTCTGAATGTATGGATTAATTATGTTCCATGGGTTTATATCTATCCTTATTCCGATACCAGTAACTGCTTCTTTATATTTAAATTACAAGTTAACTTAAAAAATGAATTTGTCTAGAATTCTCAACGATTTATCACTTACGTATTTAATACATAGAGTTGTTTTAAGTGTCCTTCAGTTGGTTCCAACTCAGAGCTGCCTATATACAGTTTCTGAGGAGCAACTGGTAGGATTGCTTATCCTATAGTGCCACACCAGGACCCCCATATTCAGGATACAAGTGCCAAAGTTCTGCTTTCTGCTCCTGTTGCTTTCAGTCATAAGTATTCTGTGTGTGGTGCCTTAGGGTTATTCAGACCAATGGTATAAATCAAAACAAAGGGACACTTGTTGGTTGAGAAAAAGTGTTTTCTGTCTTGAGGAAGAGAAGAGGAGGAAGCTGGAAACCAATGAAAATGTCTCTGATATGGTGCTACTGTTCCTAAAGCACACAATTTAGGAACTTTTAAGAAAACATTTCTTTTCAACAGTCATGTCTTTTCCAGCTAATAACCATGCTAAACCACTGAATTTGCTTTTGATTTATTTTTAGTCACAGAATTGAGACTCATAAGATAGGAATTGTAAGATTTTTTTCAGCAGATCTCTGATTATCTCTCATTTGATGTGGGACTTATTTTAAAGGCATTCAAATTCAGCCACAAATGCTCTTGGTGAAGAAGATAATAAAACTAAGCAGTGAGCCAAATGATTCCATTTTAACTTTGTTGTAGACTGACAACTAGTTCTTTTTAGTTATTTGCACTAAAGAGAGTACTGTGTTATTGCTATACAAATGATCCCTTTAACTCAAAACTCCTTTATACAGAATTTCTTCATAATCAAATCCAGTGTTTTCATTAGACTGTCGCAATTTTATCTTGATTTTACTTTTCAGGGCAATTCATTTGAAATCATTAGGCTAATTCTATATTTTGTATGTTGATATTTTTTATCATTAAGCTTATAGTTAGGCATATACTACAAGCCTGTGTGTCAGTTGCTTCCAGATTTGGGGATACAACAATAAGATACCTTCCTTCTAGGAGCTCACAGTATAGTGCAGGTGAAAAGACAAGTGAGCACTAAGCCTTCTGGGATGATCCCAGAAAGGATTAAATAAACTCTGACTGAGAGCATTATCACAATGAAACACTTGAAATTTTCCTAAGCCTTTTTCCTCTATGTTTGTAATCTGTTTCCCTATAGTGATTAACAATAAAATCCCCTGAAAGAGAGAACCTATCTTATATTCTTCTTGGGAGACAGAAGAGAAAGGGCAGAGTGTATTCAAAGCTAGCCTAGGAAAAAGAACACTAGGTGTGAGAAGCTCTTGGCAGCAATGCCAAAGGAAGAGAAGAAAGCCACCTAAATCCCTGGTGCTGGAGGGATGAAAGACAGAGGTCCTGGGACGTAGCCAAGGTCAGAAAAACAGGTTCTAGGGTTCAGTCTCAAACAGACACCTTATGGGTTCTCTGATAACCTGGTTATCTGGTTTCTCAAGGAGCAGCAGGTTAGAAAGGGGAGAAGCATTCTGGCAGTAGCAGAGTATAATGGCTGATAGCCTCACAGTGAAAGAGAAAACAGAAGTAAAAGTGAACTTTAAAAATCTCAAATAATGAGTAATTTGGGGCCATTCATTATCGGGACAAGGAGTTTATAATTCTAAAGGATGTCACTGTAGTTACTATGTTATAGTCTAGTAATTAGTTTTCATAGTGATTACACTGAGTTATCAAATTCTTTTCAGTCTATTCTAAACATAACGAGGGTGCTTCAAAAAGTTTGTGGAAAAATTCTGTTATTTTTTTTTTAACATTTTTATTGTGACTTGTGTGATAGTTTACATGGGAGAACATCAGTTTTGCACTCATCCTATCATGTTTTGTTTCATTGCAATGACTATAATCTCCTCCATGCATCATCATTTAACAGTATTTTCTTCTATTCCCTCTATTTTTGTTTTTTTGTTTTTGTTGGATGCACACAAAAACACTCAGGAATATGCAATTATTTAAAGAACCAAAGGGTACGTTATGCAAGCCAGTCAGTCTCCTGGCCACCATCACACAGCTTTCTCTTTCCATGAGTTTAGAGTCCTCAGCTGCTCTATCTCTCCATGCCATCACCTCTGCCTCTATATCTGGTGTTCCTGTTTCTCTGATTAGGGTCCCATGTTCCACTCATGCTTTTCTCCCTTGATGGTCCTAGGGCCCTCTGTTCCTGGACTGTAAGATTAACTACTCCCCACTTTATGTTATAAAACTTATACCTTTACAGTTGTGACCATCGCAATTATTCATGCTAACATTTACTTATTATTGAATCAAAAGAATCCTATCCTCATCTCCTTTCACCAGACCCATCTAGACATGATGAAAACTATTTAGTGAGGATTCTACGTCTCCCTCTTCACCCTCCCATACACTCTGAAACTAAACTGCCTCTTGAAAACTTGTAATCCAGTCACTTCATGCCTTTATAGCGCACACACCCCCATTTTAGGTAGCTAATATCTAAGTTGCCTGTCCTTATCAGCCCTGTGTACTGAGGGGATAGACTTTATCCTTGATGCGAAGACTCCTTCCCTCTCGGTTCATATTTTGAGCTACTACATTCATAAGTATTGGTCAAGTTCATCAAACTGTAACAATTTACACTTGCTTCCTTTATCACATTTCTTTATCTCCTCTAGTGGAGCACTGGTCATCAAGCCATCGAAGCTAGGTCTAATGGATATTATCTGCAAGTTAAAATTCTAATATCTGTTGTTTTTTTTTTTTTAGTTTTTATTGTGAATTATATGGATTTACATGGGAGAATGCCAGTTTTACATTCATCCTATCTTATTTTGTTTCATTGCAATGATCACAGTCTCCTCCATACATCATCAAATAACCAAAGGGTACACCCCGCAAGTCTGCCCCTGACACCCGGCCATCAGCACACAGCCCTTCTCCCTCCCTGAGTCCAGTGTCCCCGGCCGTTCCATCTGTCCACATCATCGTCTCTGTCACCATCCCTGGAATCACTGCCTCTCTGGTTAGGGTCATGTTCTCCGCTTTTCTTACTAGATGGTCCCAGGGACCTCTGTTCCTAGGCTGTAAAATCAATCACTCCCCTCCTTTTGTCAAAAAACATGTACCTCTACATTTCTGACCCTCACAGTCAGTCCTGATGGCAGTTATTCTCTATTGTACCACAAGAGTCTTATCCCCATTTCCTTTCGCCATCCTGGTCCCAACAGATTGGAAATCATTCAGTGGAGGCTCTAACTACCTCTACCCCATCTGGAACTAGGCTCCCTCTTGAAAGCATGTAAGCCAGTCACTTCTTGCCTTTACAGTCCCCCTCCCCCATTCTGAGTAGCCAATGTCTGAGTTGCCCATCCCTCTCAACCCTGTGTACCAAGGGGGTGGGAAGGGATCCTTGCTGTAAAGATTTGGTCCCCTTTTTTGAGCTACTACATCCATACGTATAGGTAAAGTTCATCAAATTGTGGTGGATTACTCTTTTTTTTTCTTCCTTCTTCTAGTCGAGTTCTGATCATCCAGCCATTGAAGCCAGGTCAAATGGTACTGTCTACAAGTATGGGTGTTCCTGTGCATCTCCCCTCACTTCATATCTGCTGGATACTTCACTCTCCACTCTAGTCCTCTGTGGCCATGTCACTGCCTCTGGGCCCAGGAGTCCCTGGGCCATGCCATAACTGCTGGCCATCCAGGTCTTCATCCGGGTTCACAGGGGTTTCTTGAATGTGGTTGGACTTAGATGCTAACTTCATTGCTGTTTTTTCCCCTCTCTTCCCCTTATCGGTGAACAACATGGTCACCAGCCAGACCACATGCCTGCTCGTGTACTCCCCTTGAATCTTAGTCTTGGAAGGGAGTTTACTCTGAGAGAACCTGACCACTTGCCTTGATGGTACTCGGGCAAACAGCTTACTTGGTCTTTTAGTAATCAATCATACTGCCATTATTGTTTCTGATTTTTCCTGCTGGTCTTTCTTTCTTCACGAAGTATCTTCTGTTTTTCTAACTGCTCCAGGCTGATCTATTCGTCCTTTCCAGTGGAAATTTCCCACCTCAGACAATTCTGGATGGGATTCTGGTTTCTACCTATGGTCTTGTGCAATGCAAAAGCTCCACAGGCGATCTCTTTTACTGGGCAATTTCTAGCCCCCTTTAAGGAATTCCAATCAGTTATAGGCTGAAGACAGACTTACAAGCTTTCTATTGTGATGTTTCTGGCTATTCCTTCCCCTGCCCCACCCCTTCAAGTGTCTATTTCACAGTGGTAGGCAAGGGAAACCAAGATTCAAAAGACAGCCAAGCATCTTAACATTATTTCCCTCTTTTACCCTTTCAAACCATGCCTCAATCCCTGTATCTTGAAGCCCTGTTGTTCCAAGGTTGTGCATACATCATCATTTACCTCTGTCCCACTTAGCCCATGCGAACCTACCTAACTGTTCTCTCATCCACCTTGTTCTTCCATTCCCCTCCCCCTTCTTGGGTATTGCCCACTCCCCACACCCCCAACACCTAAGCTTTCCTGTGTCTATTCCCTACCCTGTGCTCTATCTTCCCCTCCCTCCCTCCCCTCCTCTCATCCCATACATCCTGGTGATAAGCAATTACATATATAGGTTTGTTTTGTTTTCTCTTTTGGGTGGGTGATTTTTCTTAGTCTTTTACAGTAGTGGTCCTATGCAATATTTGTCCTTTTGTGACTGACTCATCTCACTCAGCATAATGTCCTCAAGGTTCATCCATGTTGTGCGGTGGCTTGCAGCTTCCTTGTTGTTTTTTAAGGTAGCAAAGTATTCCATTGTGTGTGTGTACCACAGTTTGTTTATCCATTTTTCAATTGATGGGCATTTAGGCTGTCTCCATCTTTTGCTATTGT
>NW_006412606.1:0-8111 GCF_000296735.1 Chrysochloris asiatica | reverse complement strand
ACTATCAGAAAAGCACTCCACTGCAAGGTCAGTCTGAACTTCAAGGTTAGTGGTTCAAGCCCACCAGCTGCTTCTTCAAAAATTCTATACAGGATCACTATGAGTCAGCACTGACTCAATGGCACTTAACAATATCAATGTATATACCCATTGCTTTCAAGTCAGTTTTGACACATAACCATCTAATGTATTATGGAATACAACTCTTCCAGAGGATTTTCTTGACTGGAGTCCTGGTGTGATACTGTAGGATAATGTACTAGGCCGCAAGGTCGGTTTGAATTGAAAGGTCAGTTGTTCAGACTCACAAGCTGTTCCTCAGAAACTCTATCCAGGGTTGCTACGAGTTAGCACTGACTAGACAACTCTTAACAACAACAACAACAACAACAATCTTTACAGAAGCAGATTTGCCATGCTTTTCTTCAGCAATGCTGTTGAGGAGGTTCTATATTTATATATTTGAATATACAGGAAATCTAAAACTCTTTTTAAAATGTGTTTTTGTGGTATGGCCCTGTAGGATAAGCACTAGACTGTGAGGTTGGTTTGAATCACAAGGGGGGTAGTTCAAACTCACCAGCTGCTCCTTGGAAACCCTATGTAAGGTCATTATGAGTCGAAACCAACTTTACGGCACTTAACAACAACCATTGTACTCACTATTCTAAACTTTATGAACCATAAATGAAACCCTGATGGTGCTGTAGGATAAACACTGGACTACAAGTTCGGCAATTTAAATCTGCTAGCTCTCCACAGGAAAAAGGTGAAGCTTTCTGCTTCCATAAAAAATTGTTGTTGTTGTTGTTGTTATGTGCCGTGGGTCAGTTCCAATTCATAGCGACCCTGTACAGGGTTTCCAAGGCTGTAAATCTTTTTGGGAGCAGAAAGCCTGATCTTTCTCCCGTGGAACAGCTGGTAGTTTTGAACTGCTGACTCTGAGGTTAGCAGCCCAATTCATAACTACTACGGTACAAGAGTTCCTTCTACGCTACCAGAGCTCCTTCCTCAGAAACCCGATACTGAGTCTCTGAGTAAGAATCTACTTGATGGCAGTGGGCTTCATTTTTTTGAAGGGGCTTTGTGAGCCATACCATCTGTGCTTCAACTATGCAATTCTGCTGTTGTAGCGAGAAAACCTCCATAGGCTTTATGCAAAAGAATGGCCATGGCTGTGTTCTCACTAAAATTGGTTAATGAACGCTGACATTTGGATTTTATATAATTCTTACAAGTCATAAGATAATATATTTCATTTGATTTTTTTCCATTCATTCAAAACTGTAAAAGCCAACCTTACTCATGGGCTGTACGTAATAAGTGGCTTCAGGTTATAGTTTTCCACCTCTGCTATAGATCAGTAAGGCTAATCTAGTGAAGATGTCTCTTTGCTCAAGTTGCATGGTTCAAGTGAGCCTATATTATCTGGAAACTCTAATAGAAACTCTAATTCTAATTATTTGAATTCTATTGGATATTAAAATAAATCATCATGAATACAGTATTCTCCTTGGCTCTCTCCAGCTCACTGTCCCACCCTCACCCCCTTCTTCTCTATCTGATTCTTAAAAGATAAGATGGGTTTAATGGAAAATGTGCCCCAGATACTTCTAACATTGACTGCTCATGCTATTAATATCAAGGTAACATAGCTGGTGACAGCTTCTTTTACTGATTCATAATTCATGTCCTTGTTAAAGGGGATCTGATCCAATGAGTTATATATATTTCACTCTGAATATGCTAATGTTGTCAGTTTATGTCAAAATAAAACCACAACTTATTTCTTCACTGATTAGGGAATTAAGGAGGAAAATGCATCTGTTGGGGCATGGAGGTGGGTGGGAAATCCTAAGGCTTGGAAAATACCTTTGATTGAAGAATCGAATCTTGTAATACCACAGTCACTTAGCTTTTTAGAGATTCTGCCCAAGTCAATAGTGAGCATCCTATAGCAACATAGCAGTATTTCTTATATACTAGCTTTACAGAGTTTCAAGACAGCGCTTTCTTTTGCAAATATATATATCAGAAAGTGATTGTGTTTTTTAAAGCAATTTTTTAAACTCTCTGCTTAAGTGAACAAGTTCATCCATCAGAAAGCCCAAAGGCAAATGGAGAGAAAAAGGGCAAGGATTATTATTATTATTATTGCTATTAAAGCAAGAGAAATGATATCTGAGGCCCAGAAGCTCAGTTTGTGAGAAGCAAGATCCACGGGGTTCCTGTTAAAGGCAGGCTGCTGTGGAGACACTTCAAAAGATCTTCTTTATTGCAGAACAATTGCCTGACCCAGTTTCCTGGTCAGCAACACACTTTTGTAGAAACTTCAGGAGCTGATGAAAAAGCTCAGCAAAGTTAGCATGTGTACTTTCATCTGTGGCTATCAGGAGGGAAAATATGAAAAGGTTTCCTGGTCCCTGGGATTTCACACTTCCAAGGCTATTGGTACAGAAGCAAAGAATGAAACAAAAGACAAGGAATGTGCTTTAAAGGCAAGAAAGGTGTCTAACATCTCGGCAAACATGTTCACCATTAGGGCTTCTAGAATGCAGTGGTGTTTCTTTATTTATAGTCTTTTGCCCATCAAAATATTTTGATAGTATTATAAAACCTTATTTTTAAGTATATTTTGACCACTAAGTAAGAACTTGCTACTTCGGTATAAAAAGATATTCTGCTGCTCAGTTTATGGCTCCTTAAGAAATGGTAATTCTTGGTGCATAAGCATCTAATAATATTTAATTTGGAATTCCAGCATGCTTCACAAAACATCATAAGAAGCAACAATGTGTTTTTTAATTATTTTGAAGGGGAAAACACATTTCTACATACAGCTCTAACTTAAGCTCCATTCATTGTTTGCTGAAAGATATTGCACCTTTAAGCAATGAATTCTTCAGCTTTTTATTTTAAGCAACTGTGTACTTACATTTATCAGTAAAAGGAATCTTTCAGAAAAGCTATCAATTTTTAAAATTCCAGTTCTAGTTGTTGTTTTATTGTGTTTTTGTTTTGTTTTGATTTGATTTTTTTTTTAAGTTTAGATTCTTTATGGAGAATGTCCTTTCAACTCATTTTTAGGCTTGCTTGTATTGTTATATATTTAAAAGTATAACAACATTTTTGTCATTTACCAAAACTGGTCATGTTTATAGAGTATGGCTGAGAAAATTTGACAGCAACAAGGAAGGTTATATGATCCTTAAGTCATTCCCAACCATCTTCATAACTTGGGTATCTGCCCACTATGTATGTAGTCTGGTCCAGTCCATCTAAGACTTAAAGAGAAAAAGAGGGAGGCCTTTGCCTGAAGGTTCCTGAAAAAATGTCTCACAATCATTCGGACCTTCTGTTTTAATTCACTTCAAAGACCCCCAGGTTCCACTGGTACCAGAACTCTACACATTTACTTCAGCACCAATGGCGTAAACTAGTTGCTATTGAATTGACCCTGATTCACAGTGACATAGTGACTGCACATGTGATATGGTAGAACTGTTGGTAGAGTTCTCAATGGCTGATTTTTCTGAGTGAATTGCTGGTCTCCCTTCCAAGATACCACTGGTTGGATTCAAACCTGCAACTTTTTGATTAGTAGATAAGTGTGTTCATTGTTTGCACCACCCAGAAACTCCACCAGTATGGTCAAGTTGCCCAAACTGCATCTATACTGTAAAAATCCTCTGAGGTAGCATCACTTCTGGCTAGAAGATTGTGAGACACCAGGGCTCACAGATCTATTGGACTTTCGGTATTTGAGTGCTGGAAAAATTGCCTCAAGTTGAGTTAAATATCAGCGCCTAGAACAATGGTTCTCAACTGAAATTACCTGAGGATATTAAAAGCAAAAATAAAGCATCCTGGTTACTAGTTTTCACCTGAATGACTCTGACTGAATGACTTACTATGCAGCTGGTATTTTTTAAATCTTCCCATCAGTCAGGATGGAGACCAGCTCTAACTCAGTGCTTCTCAAACTTGAATGTGTGTAGGAATCACCTAGGGCATTGATTCTAATTCAACAGGTATGGGATATGATTTGAGATTAGGTATTTATCACAAGGTCCCAGGAAATGCCAGTGTGTCGATCCATTGAACACACTTTGAGTTGTCAAGACTTTATGTCTTATAAGGAATACTAGAGCCTGGATATGATTCTGATGTGATTTTTTAAATGATATTTGGGCATCAGGGTTTTGAAAACTTTCCAATGTGATCCTAAAATGCAGCAGTTGAGGACCACTGCTATTAAGGAAAGGTAGGTGCATTCTTCAGTGATTTCAGGAATTCTGACAGTGTGGGTACCTGGGTCACAGTGGCCATTATCTTCAATAGTGGTGTCAGTAGCAAGACAAACCTGCCCTTACTCTCCAATACTATCAGCACTCAAATATGCAAGTAGCAAGTCACACAACAGGAATCATTCTGTAGTTCTAAAAAGTCTTAATAATAGTCCTGACATCGAAGCTTTAAGGTCTCTATCCAATATTCATTCCCCTCTTGCCACTGCTATATGATCAGTGATACTGCAAAGTTTTTGTTATATGACATACTCTGAAAAGTCTTAGTGATGTCATGCAAGCCCTTTGAGTCATTCCAGGGTCTACACGTGATCACCTTTTCTCTTCCATAGCCCACATTCTTCTATAGAAAGAAGACTCACTGTACTTATGGTATTTTGTTGTTGTTATGTGCCGTGGAGTCGGTTCCGACTCATAGCGACCCTGTACAGGGTTTCCTAGGCTGTAAATCTTTATGGGAGCAGAAAGCCTCATCTTACTCCCGCGGAACAGCTGGTCGTTTCGAACTGCTGACCTTGCGGTTCATAGCCCGATTCGTAACCACTACGCTACCAGAGCTCCTTTGTACTTACGGTATACTTTCTGTAAAAGAAACGATAAAGGCTGGACTGACTTTTGCTATAGATTGAATTGTTCACTTTTCTCCCCACCTTAAAAGATGTGCTAAAGTCCTAATCGTAGAACCTTGGAAGATGACCTTGACTGAAAATAGGGTATTTAAAGATGTTGTCAGTTAAGTTGGCGTGAAGTCATTTCTGGGATGTAGTGCATTCTAATCCAATCTGAATGTTGTCATTATGAAAGAAAATATATACAGAGAGACAGTCAAAGGAAGGCACATGAAGATACATCTACAAGCCAACGAATTCCTGTGTTCACTATAATATGGGACAGAAAAGAAATGATTTTCCCACAAAGACTTTGGAAGGAATATGACCCTGACAAATGGGTGATGTTGGGTCAGTGATAGAATTTCCTTCTTCCATGTGGGAGACTCGTGTTCAACTGCAAGCTGATGTACCTCATATATAGCCAACACCTGTCAATGAAGGGACACATGTTACTATGATGCTGAATCATGATAATGATAAATGGAGAAAAGATGAAAGCAGCAGTCAAGAAGTCAAACAATATATTGCATTAGAGAAATCTTCAGCCCAAGACCTCTTTAAAGTGTTCAAGAGCAAAATATCACTTTGAGGACTAAGGTACTCCTGACCCAAGTCATGGTGTTTGCAATTGCCTCATATGCATGTGAAAGTTGGACTATGAGTAAGGAAGAGAAAAAGTGATGCATTTGAGTTATGGTGTAGGAGAAGACTATTAAAAATACCATGGACTTCCAGAAAAACAAACAACACTGTCTTGGAAGACATCCAACCAGAATGCTCCTTAGAAGCCAGGATGGCAAGACTTCGTCTCATACTTTGCATATGTGACCAAGAGAGACCAGTCCCTAGAGAAAGCCATAATACTTGGTAAAGTGGAGGGTCAGAGAAAAAAAGAGAGTCCCCCAATGAGATGAACTGGCACAGTGGTAGAAACAATGGACTCAAGCTTAACAACTGTATGAATGGCGCAGGACTGGGCCTGTTTCTTGATGTTGTGCATGGGGTTGCTATGCTGCTAACTGGGTTTCAGCCAACTTTCCAGACTAAGAAAGCCTAGTAAGAAAGGCCTGAATACCTACTTTGAAAATTAATCAATGAAAATTCTGTGCATTGTAATAGTTTGCTCTCAGTAAATTATGGGGATAACACAAGACCAATTTTGTTCTGTTGTGTACATTAGAGTCGACATGAATCAGGGCCGACTCCAGGACAACAACATGGCCTGGCCAACAAGCTGATTTTGCTTTCTAGTTTCCACAGCTGTGAGGTAGTTTTTAAACAGCACGAATAGGAAACTAATACTATTCCTATGGTGGGAGCCGGGGAATAGCACCAATAGGAAGATTCATTCATTGAGAGCATAATTTGAGATGGGTTAGAAGATGAGAGGTAGAACTGGTAACAATGGAGGAAAAAATAATTTTCTTGTCTTTTGTTGTTTTTTTAAATCACATTTTCAGTGTGGTGAGCGATGGGAACATTTTCCTCATTCTCCATGAGAATACTTACTTTCATAGACTCTATCAAGTTCACAAATGTGATTAAGTTCTTAGTGGTAAATACAAAGTGCTACTGAACTTGACTTCAAGGTTGTGTAACCTAAGAGCAAAGAGTTAAGGAGGAATCAGGCATATGTGTGCTGGAAACTTTTCAGGACAGGTGATAGGGGATCAAAAGGCAGAAGTGAGAAAGCAGACAAGGCAGGTTCTAGAGGATGGTGTTCAAGGAGGTTAATTAAATCCTTTTTCATCTTGGTCAGCTAAGGACTTCTTTAGTCAGCTTGAGAGCTGAGACAGGCTTTTTGAAAACCCTACAGTCGTCAGAACTATTGGAGCATGGAGCAGCCACACTCTGATTGCCAGTAAAGAAGACTGAATACACAGCGCTGTCTCCTCCAAACCAGTACTCTGTTCAGCTTCAAATTTTAACACTCTCAATGTATCTAAGTTTGGGCAATAAATTAAATGGCCATGCCATTCAAATGGTAACCTACATGGCTCATGCAGGGGAATTTGTCATTGGTGGTCCATTAGGGATATACATTTCCCCCTGGTTGGGTAGGAGCACAACCTAGGTGTATTAATCAGCTCTTCTTGTTTGTATTGTTAACTGCTATCAAGTTGGTCCCAACTCAGCAACCCTGTATAGGGTTTCTGAGGCTTTACATCTTTGCAGGAGCAGAAAGCCTCATCTTTCTCCCACTAACAGTTGGTTGGCTTGAATTGCTGACCTTGTAGTTTGCATCCAGTGCTTTTCCTATGGAGTTACTGTGCTTCCCAATCAGCTCTACTGCATGATATTGTTGTGGTTGTTGTTAAGTGCCATTGAGTCATTTATAGGGTTTCCAAGGAACTGCTGGTGAAATTGAACCAATGACCTTGCAGCTCATACCAATCTTGTGGTCCAGTGATTATCCTACAGTGCCACACCGGACTCCTACTACATGATAAACAACCACCAAGTCCCTGTGGTATGTAAAAATAAATATTATTTCAGGTTACGTATAATCAGACTAGCTGGGGTTTGGCTAGTCTTGGTTTAGGTCCAGGTTAAAAGACAGGTATAGGAGTTTCATTCTTCTGGTACTAGAGGCTACTTAGGGCATGTTCTTCTCATGGTGATAACAGAAGAAGGTAAGACTGACAGCATGTTTCAAGCCTCTGTGTGAATCAAATCCACTGACATCCTATTGACCCAAACGATCCATTGGTCAGTCAAGGATGGGTATATACTCCACTCACTATAAGGTGATGGCAAGTGTATGTATATACAGTACTATTTAAGAAGGAATAAAGAATTGAGATCAATTATTTTTCTGCAATACTTGGATTCCATCAGTGTATTTTTAGGAGTTCAGTGGCTCTGGACTTGTCTTTAATTAGACAATTAATTGTCTTTGAAAACTGTGTGGCAATTGCTTGTCTATGCTGAACCTCAGTTGCCTTATAAGAAAAAATAATAAAAGCATATTGAAATAGATCATCAATTACAAAACAGGAAACATTTGGCTTACAGTGTGGAAGTTGAAACTAATCTTAAAAGTGTTAAATTAAATAAAACAAAAATAGTTACCTTCAAGTTCATCCCAACTCATGGCTACCTCATGTATGTCAGAGTACACTTGTGTTCCATAGAGTTTTCACCAGATGGTTTCTGGATGTAGATCTTTCACTTAAGGCATCTCTGGATGGAC
>NW_006412605.1:7487-8987 GCF_000296735.1 Chrysochloris asiatica | reverse complement strand
CATGCAATCAAGATGTATTGATCATTACTGATGATTGGAATGCAAAGGTTGTAAGTAAAGAGGAATGATCAATAGTTGGAAAATATGGCCTTGGTGATAGAAATGATGCTAGAGAATGCATGATAGATGTCTGAAAAATTAATGATTTGTTCATTTCAAATACCTTCTTTTGACAGCATAAGAGAACCTCATACACATGAACCTCACCAGATGGAATACATAGAAATCAAATTGACTACCTCTGCAGAAAGACATGATGGAAAAGCTCCATATCATCAGTGAAAACAAAGCCAGGGGCACACTGTGGAACACACCATCAATTACCCATATGCAAATTCAAACTGAAGTTGAAGAAAATGAAAACAAGTCCATGAGAGCCAAAATGACCTTGAATATAACCCACCTGAATTTAGAGATCAACTGAAGAATAAATTTGATATATTAAACACTAAAGACCGAAGACCAGAAAAATTGTGGGATGACATCAAGAACACCATATAGGAAGAAAGCAAAAAAGTCATTAAGAAGACAAGAAAGAAGGAAATGTTCAAAATGGATGTCAGAAGAGACACTGAAACTTGTTCTCCAGCATACAGATGCTAAAGCAAATGGAAGAAATGAGGAGGTCCAAGAACAGAACAGAAAATTTCAAAGATCGGCTCAAGAAGATAAAGCCAAATATTACAGTAAAATGTGCAAAGATCTGGAATCATAAAAGCAAAAAGGAAGAACACACTCAGCATTTCTCGAGCTGGGGAAACTGAAGAAAAATTCAAGCCTCAACTTTCGTTATTGAAAGATTCTCTGGGCAAATTATTGAATGATGCAGAAACCATCAAGAGAAGATGGAAGGAATGCACAGAGTCACTGTACCAAAATGAAATGGTTGATGTTCAACTGTTTTAAGATGTAGCATATGATCAAGAGCCAACTTGATCATATGCTACCTCTTGCTACTGAAGTAGGAAGTACAAGGTACATTGAAGGAATTGGCAAAGAACAAGGCATCAGGAATTAATGGAATAAAAATTTAAATCTTTCAAGAAAGTGAGGCAGCACAGGAGGCACTAACTCATCTCTGCCAAGAAATTTGAAAGACAACTATCTGGCCAACTGATTGGAAGAGATCGGTATTTGTGCCCATTCCAAAGAAAGGTAAACCAACAGAATGCGGAAATCATCTGGCAATCTCTTTGATATCCTATGTGAGTAAAGTTTTAGTAAAGGTAATACAGAAAAGGCTACAATCATACATTGACAGAGAATTCCAGAGGTTCAAGCCGGATACAGAAGAGGCCGTGGAATGAGGGATATCATTGGTGATGTCTGATGGATCTTAGCTGAAAGCAGAGAATATTAGAAAGATGCTTACCTGTGCTTTATTGACTACACATAGGCTTTCGATTGTGTGGATCATGACAAGCTATGGACAACATTGTGAAGTATGAGTATTCTGGAACACTTAATTTTGCTCATGAGGAATCTGTACCTGGACCAAGA
>NW_006412605.1:2543-4657 GCF_000296735.1 Chrysochloris asiatica | reverse complement strand
CTCTGGAAAGCAATATGGCACTTCCTCAGAAGGTTGGAAATAGAAATACCTTATGATCCAGCAATTTCTCTACTTGGTATTTACCCACAAGAAATTAAGTGATTTTTTTAAAGCATGCATGTGCTACAAAACATCCTAAAGGGAGTTCTGTGAATTGAGAACCAACAAGAACAGACAATAACCAGAGATTGACATACATGGCAGCAACTCCTAGAACTAAAGGAATAGTCAAGAACGGAACAAAAATACAAGAACAAACTCAGAGAATCTGGGAGGTCAGTCTATGATCAATACAATTGCAATGTAAAAGAAGGTAAACACGTAGAACAGAGAACCAGATTGTGAGAAGGTCAGGTAGATTACAGGATAAAATGGACTGCACTAAATGGAGGTAAAAGTTAATGGAATGTAAGGTAATCTCAAAGAAAATTAACACTTCACAACATACCAAAAAAATGAAAATCCAAGATGAACACGGAAACATTAAAACTATGGGAAACTGACAAGAACACAAAACACATGAACCTAGCATAGGAAGACCCACTGAACAAGGAAAGCAGCAGCACCACAAGAATATATATATAATGGCAGCAATTAATCCATACCTATTGATAATTACACTGAATGTAAATGGATTAAATGCACCACTTATGAGATGGAGAGTGGCAGAATGGTTAAAAAAACAAGATCCTTCAATATGCTGTCTGCAAATAACATCTCTTACACACAGAGACAAAAACAGATTAAAAGTCAAAGGAGAGAAAAAAATATACTAAGTTAATTGCAATAAAAAATAAACAGGAGCGGCAGTACTAATCTCTGATGAAATAAACCTTAAGGTAAAAACCAGCATAATAGATAAAGATGGCCATTATCTCATGATTAAAGGGACAATTGAAAAAGATGACATAACCATAATAAATATCTATTCTCCCAATGAAAGAGCTCCAAAATATATAATGCAAACTCTAATAGATTTGAAGAAAGAAAGAAATGAATCTAAAATAATCATGGGCAACTTTAATGTACTGCTTTCAAAAATGGATAAAACCACCAGAAAGAAATTTGACAAAGACACACAAAAAATAAACAACACAATCAGTCCACTGGACCTAATAGATGTGTACAGAGAATTCAGCTCAACAACAGCACAATACACATTCTTTTCCAGTGCACATGGAACATTCTCCAGAATTTACCATGTGTTAGGCCACAAAACAAACCTCCATAAATTTACAAATATCAAAATACTACAAAGCATCTTCTCAGACCACAATGCTATAAAATTAGAAATCAACAATAGGAAGACCAAGGAAAACTAGTCAAATATATAGAAACTGAATAACACCCTGCTGAAAAGTAAGTAGTAGAAGAAAAAAAAGGGGAGGTAAAAGAAGAAATTAAATGTGAACTCAAAAATTCCTAGAAACAAATGAGAATGAAAACACAACATACCAAAATCTTTGGGACAAGGCAAAGGTGATGCTGAGAGGACAATTTATTGCAATAAATGCATATATTCAAAAAGAAGATAGAACTAAAATTAACACATTAACACAGCATTTCCAACAATTAGAAACAGACCAACAGAGGGAACCTACAGCCACCAAAAGAAAAGAAATAAAGATAAGAGCAGAAATAAATGAGATAAAAAACAGAAAAACTATAGAAAGAATCAACAGGACAAGAAGCTGGTTCTTTGAAAGGTTTAACAAAATTGACAGACCATTGGCAAACCTAACAAAAGAAAAGAGGGAGAAGGCACAAATAACACACATTAGAAACCTAATGGGTGTTGTCACAACGGAATCAAAGGAAATCAAAATCATAATAACAGCATACTATGAAAAATTGTACTCCAACAAATTTGAAAGCTTAGAAGAGATGAATACTTTTTTAAGAAAAACACGACCTATCTAAACTTACACAGTAGAAAACTTGCAACAGACCCATAACAAAAGAAGAAATTGATCACATCATCAAAAAAGTCCCAACCAAAAGAAGTCCAGCCCAAAGGGCTTCACTGATGAGTTCTACCAAACATTCAGGGAAGAGCTGTCACCAATTCTACTCAAATTATTCCAGAATATAGAGGAGGATGGAAAACTTCCTAA
>NW_006412605.1:0-1208 GCF_000296735.1 Chrysochloris asiatica | reverse complement strand
TTTCTCCCGCGGAGCGGCTGGTAGTTTCGAACCGCTGACCTTAAGGTTTGCAGCCCGATTCGTAACCACTACGCTACCAGAGAAAGTACTGCTTAAGAAGAAGAATAAGGTTGGGAACCTCACACTCACCAACTTCAAAATTTGTTACATGGCTACAGTGATCAAAGTAGCCTGGTACTGGTACAATGAGAGATACATTGATCAATGGAACAGAATTGAGAATCCAGAAATTAACCCATCCACATACAGCCAATTGATTGTTGTCAAAGTACTTAAATATATTGCATGGGGAGGGAATAGTCTCTTCACCAGATGGTGCTGGCTGAACTGTAAAGTAATATGCAAAAGACTGAAACAAGAATCTTTACCTCACGCCTTATACAAAAACCAACTCAGTATGTATGTATTAAAGACCTAAATGTGAATCCCCAAATTATGAAGGCCATCAAAGAAAAAATTGGGACAAATGTGAGGTCACTAATTCATGGAATACACAGACTACCAAACATTTTGAAAACTACAAAAACAAAAGTAGACAATATAATAATTGGGACATACTAAAAAATTAAAAACTATGTGCATCAAAAGACTTCACCAGAAGAGTAAAAAGGGAACCTAGAGAATGGGAAAAAATCTTTTGTAACGACACATCAGACAAGGGATTCATTTCTAAAATATATAGAAAACTACAAGACAAACACAAATAACCCAGTTGAAAAATGGGCACAGGACATGAACAGACACTTCACCAAGGAGAAGATCCAGGCAGCCAATGAACATATGAATAAATGTTTACTATCACTAGCCATTAGAGAAATGCAAATCAAAACAACAATGAGATATCATCTCACACCAGCAATAACAGCAAAGATCAAAAAAGTGAAAGACAATAAATGCTGGCGGGGATGTGGAGAGACTGGGACACTCCTGCATTGCTGGTGGGACTGCAAAATGGTCCAACCTCTCTGGAAAGCACTATGGTGCTTTCGAACTACCATACGATCCAGAAAGTCTTCTACTTGGTATTTACCTACAAGAAAAACGAGCCACAACACAGGAAGATATATGCACAATAATGTTCATAGTTGCACTATTTACAATAGCAAAAAGATAGAGACAGCCAAAGTGCCCATCAACTGAAGAATGGATAAACAAACTGTGGTACATACACACAATGGAATATTATGCTACCTTGAAAAATAACCAGG
>NW_006412604.1:7220-8143 GCF_000296735.1 Chrysochloris asiatica | reverse complement strand
TCTGGAATTCTCATCTTTCACAATGTTATCCAAATTTGTTTTGATCCACATTAGTAAATGCTTTTGCAAAGTCAATAAAAATCTTTCTGATATTTTCTTCATTAAACAAAGGCCCAGCTGATATAGGTAATGATAGTCCTCATTCCACCTCCCAGTCTCAATCTAGCTTGAGCTTCTGGCAGTTTCCTGTCAATGTAACCATTTTAAAATTATCTTAAACCATTTAAAATATCACAGCAAAACTTCATTTGCATATGATATTAATTATATTGTCTGATAATTTCTGTAATTTGTTGGATCGCTTTCCTCTGGAATGAATTTATATGTAGATATTTAAGTTTGTTGGCCAGATACCAAGTTTCTTACCAAAGACCAGTGAGTGTTTCCAGCACTGTGTCCATTTGTTAAAACATCTCAATTGTATTCTGTCAGTTCCTAGAATCTTGTTTCTCATCAAAAAAACAGAATAATGATTAAAGAAGAACATATTAAAATTGTCAAGGATTTAATTTTAATTGGATCCACAGTCAACACCCAAGAAATTAGAAGTAAATAAAATCAAATGAGATTTCCAGTAAGATGGTGGAATAGCCAGACATATTACATGGACCATCTGCAACAGGGGTGGGGAATGTCTGGCCCAGGGGCCATAGGGTGGTGGTGGTGGTGTTAATGTGCCGTAGAGTCGGTTCCAACTCATAGCGACCCTGTAGAGGGTTTCTGAGGCTTTAAATCTTTACTGAACATCTCATCTTTCTCCTGCGGATAGCTACTAGTTTCAAACTGCTGACCTTGAGGTTAACAGCTCAATTTGTAACCACTACACTACCAGGATGGCTAAGCTTCGTCTCTCATACTTTGGACATATTGTCAGGAGAGAACAGTCCCTGGAGAAGGATGTCATGCTGGGTAAGACGGAGGGT
>NW_006412604.1:3574-4357 GCF_000296735.1 Chrysochloris asiatica | reverse complement strand
GATCAAACATGCAATCAAGATGTATTGCTCATTACTGGTGACTGGAATGCAAAAGTAGGGAGCAAAGAGGAGGGTCCAGTAGTTGGAAAATTTGGTTTTGTTGATAGAAATGATGCTGGAGAACGAATGATAGATTTCTGCAAGACAAAGTATTTGTTTATTTCAAATACCTTCTTTAGACAGCCATCACATTAGGGTTAAGTTAATGAAATGTTTGACCAAATAAAGTAGACTAGTTTTTAAGGTGATAATTTTGTATGGTCTGCAAATGATGTTATAAATTTTGCAGTATCAAGGTTCCCCACCCCTGCTCTACAACAAAGATAAAAAGAGAAACTGAATAAAACAGGCAGAGATGAAAATCCTGGAACCCTGAAATTCAAAAAAAGTTTAGAGAAGTGGATAGAATGCTTGCTGGTAGAAGAAGATGAGCAGGGATGGTGAGAGAGGGAGACTGACTGGTGAACAACTGGCCAGCCAGATGCAGGGTGACCAGCTTGAACTTTGTGAGTAGCTTTAGCAATAGAAGTTTGCCTGGGACAACAAAGTCACACAGACACCTGAAAAGGTGAGACTCATTCTTTTTCCCCATGCTCTGAGTGTGACCAGACATATGACAAGCTCCCACCTTCATCTGCCCCCAGCTAAGACCCTGTTCTTTGGGAGTTTGGAGCCATGTGGTCAATAACCACACCAATGTGAGGCCTGGGCCAGCTGTTTTGATTTGGTGCACCATTTTGGTGCCTGGATCCGGGTGAGTTCAGCTTAGTACCTACAGAACCC
>NW_006412604.1:0-1679 GCF_000296735.1 Chrysochloris asiatica | reverse complement strand
AGAGATTGTTGAGGATGGCTTAGGACCCGTAGTGTTTTCTTCTGTTCTACACAGGGTTGCTATGATTGGAACCTACTCAAAGGCACTTAACAACAAGAAAAACATAGTGAACTTTGGGCAAATCTGTTATAAAATAGCTTTAATAAAAGACATCACAATGATGACTAAGGTGTGCTTGACCCAAGCCATGCTTTTTCAATTGTCTCATATGCACAGAAAACTGGGCAATGAAAAAGGAAGACGGGCTTACTGATTTATTTGAATTTGTGTGTTATCAAAGGATATTGAATATCTCATGGACTGCTAGAAGAAAAACAAATCAGTATTACAAAAAAATATAACCAGAATGCCCTATGTTGCTGTGTGCAGTCAAATCAGTTCTGACTCATAGATCTGTGTATAGGGTTTCTGAGAATGGCTGATGGGTTTGCATTTCTAACTATATGGTTGCCAGTTCAGTGCTTATACTGCAATACCACACCAAGCCTCAAATGTCATTGTTGTTAACTGCCGTCGAGTTGGTTCCAACTCACAGTGGCCCTGTATAGGGTTTCCAAGAAGTGATTGGTGAGTTTGAACTGCCAACCTTGTGATTCAAAGCAACCTTGCTTTACTCTACAGCAGCACACCAGGTACTGTATGTCCTTTAAGTGCCTTAAGTCGGTTTTGACTCATAGCAACTCTATAGGGTTTCCAAGGAGCAGCTGGTGAATTTAAACACCCCACCTTGTGGTCCATTGTTTTAACCCACAGCTCCAAAACTTTTTGTTGTTCTTAAATGCTATCAAGTCGGTTTTGACTCATAGAGACCCTGTATAGGGTTTCTGAGGAGTGGCTGGTGATATTTAATTGCCAACCTTGCGGTTTAAGTCGACCTTGCAGTCCAGTGCATTAACTTGCAGAACCACACCTTAGAAGTACTTATTTTGGACACATCATCAGGAAAAACCAATTGCTAGAAAAAGACATGATATAGGCAGCAGGGTCAGTGTTGTTATTGTTCAGTGCCATCGAGTCAATTCTGACTCATAACGATCCTGTATAAGGTTTCCAAGGAGCAGCTGGTGAGCTTGAACCACCGACCTTACAGTTCAAATGACTTTGCAGTCTGAAGCATCAGCCCACAGTGCCACACCAGGACACCAATGGGTCAGTAGAAACTGAAGAAATCCATGGGGTGAATTTACATTATAACAATAATAATGGGCTCAAAACATATTAAATATTATAAAGATAACACAACATTCTGTTGTGTCTAAGGTCACTGTTGACTCAACAGTATCTAAAAATGAAAACAACAAATTTAAGTTCTAGTGAGTAATGTTACTGTTGTTTTGTTGTTTTGAGTACTCTTCTTCATTCAGTAAAATTTTGTAATTTTCTTCATATAGGTCTTTCACATTGTTGTTGTTGTTGTGAAGTGCCGTCGAGTTGGTTCCGACCCATAGCGACCCTGCATAGCGTTTCCAAGGAGAAACTGGTGAGCTTGAACCACCGAGCTTGAACCACCAAGCTTGTAGCTCAAACGGCTTTGCAGTCTGGCACGTTAACTCATAGCACTACATCAGACTTAACATTATTTGTTGATATCATAATTGGATGTGTTTCTTGAATTCTTATAACTGTTAACTATTTACTAAAAAGGAGCTCTGGTAGCGTAGTGGTTACGAATCGGGCTG
>NW_006412603.1:5519-10334 GCF_000296735.1 Chrysochloris asiatica | reverse complement strand
AACATTCATTGTTCCCATGTTCTGTTCGAACAACTGTCTCCTGGTCCAGGTGGACCAAGGTAGACAGATTTCAGATGAGCTTCTAGATAAAGACAGATTAGGAAGAAAGAGTGATGAACTACTTCCAAATATTTAGTCACTGAAAACCTTATGAATAGCAGAGAAATACTGTCAGATATACATGCTGGGTTGTCATGTGCCGTGGAATTGGTTCTGACTTATAGCGACCCTATACAGGGATTCAAAGGCTATAAATCTTTACAGGAGCAGAAAGCCTCACCTTTCTCCCACGGAACAGCAGATAGGTTCGAATTGCTGACCTTGAGATTTGTAGCTCGAATTGTAACCACTATGCTACCAGAGCACCTAAACATAAGTGTGTGTGTGTGTGCGTGTGTGTGTATGAACCATAGACCTTGTGGTTAGCATTCCAGTGCGTATACTACAGTGCCCTACCAGAACTGTATATACGTATGTATTCATATGTTGTTGTTGTTGTTGTTAGGTGCCATTGAGTCAGTTCCGACTCACCAACCTTGTATAGCATTTCTGAGACTTTAAATTTTCACAGGACAGAAAGCTTCACTTTCTCCCAAAGAGTGGTTGGCGGGCACCCACCATTGACCTTGTGGTTCCCAGTCTAGTGCTTACCATTTGGAGCCACAGCGCTTCCATGCTGTTGCTAGGAGTCGTCGGGTTGATCTGACTCATAGCCACCCTATATAGGCTTTTCAAGGAGCAGCTGGTGGGTTTGAACTGCCAACCTTTCAGTTTCTGCTCCCATAAAGATTTACAGCCTCGGAAAACCTATGCAGGGTCACTATGAGTCGGATCTGACTCCACAGCACACTGCCATATTGTTGTTAAGTGCTGTCAGTTGCTTCTAGCTCGTTTCATAGCAACCTCATATAGGGTTTCTGTGGAATGACTGGTGGGTTTGAACTGCTTACCTTGTGATTCAAACTGACCTTGTGGTCCAGTGCCATGCCAGGACTCCTATGTGTGTGTGTGTGTGTGTGTGTGTGTGTGTATGTATAATATGTATATATACATATGTGTATATATGTATAATATTTGCTTTGAAAATAAAATAATTTTGAAACTTTAGAAGTTTTAAATTATGATTATGATCAAAATGATTTTGAAGCTCATGTAGGAATTTCACATCATATGGGATATGGGGTCTTTGGTCAACATATAAGAAACACTAGGTTACTTACTGCCATCAAATTCCAACAAAGTTAAAATAAAATATATATATATTGGTAGAATTTCTCAGTCTAATATGCATGTTGATGGGATGGACAGATAGTGAAAAATATATAGGTTTTCAAACTATGGGCCATCAGCCCGTGCATCCTTTTTTTTTTTTTTTTTAATGGTATTTTGTTATAACTCCTGGCCTCTTGTATTTTGTGGTACATTTTCAGGAAAAGTGGAAGTGCTTTTATTAGGTGAGGAAATGGACCCTCAGGGCTAATTAAAGGCAGTGAGGTGTAAGAACTCAAGTGAGGAAATTCCTAAGACATGGGGCTTTTCCTTACCAGTATATAAATCTTAATTTCTGAAATTATGTCTCTTCAAATGAACAGTGCTTTCTCATTCCCGTTAATAAATATCAATTTGTATTTTAATGTATTAGTTTTGGTATGCATGTGTGTATGTATTTGTTTGAGCCCAGTGTGGTGCTGTAGAATAAGCACTGGACAGCTAACCGGAATGTTGATGGTTAAAATCCACCAGCCTCTCTTGGAAGTCCAATGCAGCACCGTTGTGAGTCTGAACTGACTCCACATCACATAACAACAGCGACATATATTTGTATGTGTTTTGGATGTAAAAGAGAAATATTTTGTTCTTGATCCAACATTTTAAGGATACTATTAAATTTTCTTGGTGCTATGGTATAAAACACTGGAACACAGGTTGGTTTGAACCACTAAGTCAGCAGTTCAAACACACCAGTCGCTCCTTGGAAACCCTATACAGGGTTGCTCTGAGTCAGAACTGACTAGATGGCATTTCATGACAACAACATTAGCTTTTCTTAATTTTTAAACTGTAGGAAAGAAATACATATAACTGTGAAATCTTGTTACTTCATTTTTTGCAGCGGCTCTAATTAGAGGAAATCGTAAAAACTGTGCTCAGTTTTCTGGATCCCTTGACTGGTTGATCAGCAGATTGGAAAGACTGGAAGCTTCTTCTGGTATGTTTCCCAGTTATCTCCCTATTATCACATACAAGGGGGTGTCATATTTTCTTTTGTCCTTTAAGATGTAAAAATAATCTCTGAAGTTTAATAATGCACTATGAAGTTTGAATTTTTATTTCTTGGTGAAATTTTTAGTTATTTTTTATTAGCCTCCTGTCTGTTTATATTTTAAATAAAAATATAATTATGAAGTCCTGAAAGGTGTTCAAGAGTGAGAGTACCCTTCTTTTCCAAGTCAATTCTTACACAGTCTCAAAACAAAAGGATGGGTTTGGAATTCTCTTTTTTACCTCATAGGTCCAACTGATCATTTGGACAAATTTAGGAGGAAAAAGTTTTCTAAGCCATATGGTAGAATATTTTATTTTAAAGAGATTTACTGAATACTAATCTGTGGTGGTAAGGAGCTCTGGTAGCATAGTGGTTACGAATTGGGCTGTGAACCGCAAGGTCAGCAGTTTGAAATTACCAGCTGTTCCGCAGGAGAAAGATGAGGCTTTCTGCTCCCGTAAAGATTTATAGCCTAGGAAACCCTGTATGGGGTCACTATGAGTCGGAACCTACTCCACGGCACATAACAACAACAACGACAACAATCTGTAGTGGTAGTGGGGGTTTTGGTGGTGTGCTGTGCCGTGGAATGGGTTCCAACTCAGAGATGTCCTGTGTCAGATTTCTAAGGTTGTAAATCTTTACGGGAGCAGAAAGCTTCATTTTCTTCTCCCTCAGAATGACTGGTGGTTTCGAATTGCTAATCTTGAGATTCCCAGCCCGAGTTGTAGCCACGGGTCTGTGTTACTGTAAAACAGTTACAAGTCTCATTGTCATGAAGTTGATTCCAACTCGTAACAACCTTTTAGACAATACACTTGGTCGTTCTCTCAGGCAAGGATGTTATGTTCGTTTTATTTGAGGGTTGTGCTGGCTTACAGGCGACCGAGATGCCTGTGTGGACTCATCGGCACTGTAGTGCACTTTCTCCTCACACCCCAAAGCAAACTTGCTGCTCCTCCATCTCTTTTCACAGGTTTAAATAGTTGTCCTCGACAGCACTGATGCCTCCTTATGTAGAGTTCTTTTTCCTATAAGTTTTCTTTTTTCTTTTTCTTTGTTTCCTTTCTATTGAGCATACTATCTGGCATCTAGTAGGTGCTTAATAGTATTTGTTGAATGAATGTATGTTTGCATTGGTTTAAAAAGATGCCGTTGTTAATAGAGTAGCGTTCAATGACCTTTCTTATTCAATGCTGTTTTAAAAGTAGTTTTTCACTTTCTGTGATATAAGGTTACAAGTTATTATTTGCTGAACTAAATTGTTTCCTTTTATGAAATTCATTATCTGCCAGAAATGACTGTCAGTTAAATGCTAATGACTAGTTTTAAGTATTTGGCAATAAAATTTCAGTGGCAATCCATTGTGATTTATTTTCTTTTAAGATTCTATTATATTAAGTAGGATTTTTGAATTTTACAGTCATAATTTCACTTAAGTGAACTCTTGTTAAGTTTAGTAATACTAATAAGAATAGTAGATACAATGTTTTGGTTTTTTAAAATGCACTTTGTATGTTTATTAAGTGTCTAAAAATTCCTAAAACCTGAACTTAGACCCAGGCACTCAGACTCCATTAGCTGTGCCCTAAACAAAATGTGCCAGTCATTCCTTTTCTTCTACTTAAAAATGCTAATGATCTCCAAACATTATATATGAAATTAAAGGCAAAAAGTAAAAGGAAATACATGACACTCAGCTATTTTGCTACTAAATGGCATCATGCATAAACCAGTATACTTGGTTTATCTCTGAAAAGATGTTATAAATACAGATGTTTATTTAGGAAAAAACACCTCTTTTGTACAGTTTAAATCGATTTTGGGTCTTGTTTTTTTTATCTCCAGAAGTTTTATAGCTGGCTTTCATAGATATTAGCAGTCATTTCAAGGGTTTCAATTAAATTTCGGTAGGCAGTCAGTGCTAGACATCAAAACCCAAATTTAAAAAGTGTTTAGATTCTTATTATGATTGAATTATGCCTTCCCCCGCACCCGCACCCCCCAAATATGTGTACGCTTTTGGCTAGGCCATGATTCTCAGTATTATATGTAATTACCTACCATTTTGTGATCTGGTGTAATTATCCTATGTGTTGTAAATCTTAGTCTCTACAGTGTTGATAAGGCAGGATTGGAGGCAGTTGTGTTAATGATACAGGAGTAACTTGTATTTGAATTGATCTCTTCTGAAATATGTAAGTGTTTAAAGCAGTAAACAGAGACCAGAGGTATCTCAGTATCACCAAGAAAGAAAAGCTGGCAGTTGAGTGCATCCTTTGGACCCAAGGTTCCTGTGCTCAAAACCTCCTAGACCCAGGGGAAGATAGCTGCCAAGAAACATAGATATCTCCAAGGAACACAGGCCACATAGATGTTGAAAGGAGACAAAGATCTTCTACCTAGAGCTGACAGAGAAAAAAAAACCCTTCCCGTGGATCTAATACCCTGAATTGGATCTTATAGGCCCCTATACTGTCAGAGAATGCATTTGTTTATTATAGCCATCTCTGTGTTCTATCTCATTTATTTCTCCTCTAATCTTTATT
>NW_006412603.1:673-1344 GCF_000296735.1 Chrysochloris asiatica | reverse complement strand
GAAAAACAATAAAGAACAACAACAACATAAAACAAAACTGGACTGAATATTGTAGTCTATAATTGCAGAAAAAGGGAGAGGAGGAAGAGAAGGAAAAAAAAAAAAAATCGGTGGCTCCGGTTGCTTAGTGGTTACTAATTGGGCTGTGAACCACAAATTCAGCAGTTTGAAACCAATAGCCACCCTTCAGGAGAAGAGGCTTTTTGCTGCTGCAAAAATCTACAGCCTGTAAATCCCTGCACAGGGTCACTATGAGTTGGAACTGACTCTATGACACATAGCCAGCCACCAATATGAGTATAATTTTAATGTCTTCTCTTCAGCTTTTTGACTTCAGAGTTGCCTGAGAGATTTCAATATGCCACTGTTGGTTGTTATGTTATACCTCAGGATTTAATTTAATGTTTGGCCGATTTTGTTTTTAAACTCTCTTTCCATCTTTATACCTCTGTCCTGGCCTTTACCGTAGTTTAAAAAAAAAAAAAAAACAGTAAAAAAATAGTTTAGGATTTCTGGAAAAAGACGGCGGATCGAGTGGAAGTGTAGTGACGAACTCTGCCGAGAACAACACAGAATATAAGACCAAGAAGGCTCAGGGAATGGTCCCATTACTCTGAACCACATATAAAGGAATATTTAGAAGGTTGGAAGACTTACAGCTGGGGAGTTTG
>NW_006412603.1:0-573 GCF_000296735.1 Chrysochloris asiatica | reverse complement strand
AGTGGCTCTGGTTGCTTAGTGGTTACTAATTGGGCTGTGAACCAAAAATTCAGCAGTTTAAAACCAATAGCCACCCTTCAGGAGAAGAGGCTTTTTGCTGCTGCAAAAAGCTATAGCCTGTAAATCCCTGTACAGGGTCACTATGAGTTGGAACTGACTCTACGACACATAGCCAGCCACCAATATGAGTATGATTTTAATGTCTTCTCTTCAGCTTTTTGCCTTCAAAGTTGCCTGAGAGATTTCAATATGCTACTGTTGGTTGTTATGTTATACCTCAGGATTTAATTTAATGTTTGGCCGATTTTGTTTTAAACTCTCTTTCCATCTTTATACCTCTGTCCTGGCCTTTACCGTAGTTTTAAAAAAAAACCCAGTAAAAAAATAGTTTAGGATATCCGGAAAAAGATGGCGGATCAGGTGGAAGTGTAGTGACGAACTCTGCCGAGAACAACACAGAATATAAGACCAAGAAGTTTCAGGGAATGGTCCCAGTACTCTGAACCACATATAAAGGAATATTTAGAAGGTTGGAAGACTTACAGCTGGGGAGTTTGTGGCAGAAGCAAGAAA
>NW_006412602.1:8471-9327 GCF_000296735.1 Chrysochloris asiatica | reverse complement strand
AGGTAAACATCCTTCCAGTATTCTCTGCCTTCAGACAAAAGCCATCTGAATTCAGCAATGATATCCATTATTACACATGTTCATTTGAATCTGGCTTGAACCTCTGGCAGTTCTCCATCAATATATTGTTGTGTAAGTTTTTAAATTATTTTAGCAAAATTTTACTTGTTTATGATATTAATGAGATTGAATGATGATTTTCTCATTCTTCTTTTCGGAAGGAGCACAGATATGGGTCTCTTCAATCTGTTGGCCAGTTAGTTGTCTTCCAAATTGGCACAGATGAATGAGTGCCTCCAGTGCTGCATCAAATTGTTGAAAGATTTCAATTTGAATTTCATCAATTCCTGGACTCTTGTTCTATTCCAATATCTTTAGTGCACTTTAGAATTTTTCCTTCAGTGTCATTGGCTCTTGATTATATGCTACTTCTTGAAATGATTGAACATCCACCATCTCTTTTTGGTGCAGTGTCTCTGTTTATTCTTTCCATCTTCTTTTGATTCTTTTTGCATCATTAAGTATTTTTTCCCATAGAATTATTTACTATTTCCAGTTAAGACTTGATTATTTTCTTCAGTTCTTTCAGCTCTAGAAAAGTTAAGCAAGTTCTTCCCTTTTGCTTTTCTACCTCCAGGTCTTTGTACATTTCATTGTAATTCATGAATTTGTGCTCTTGAATTGCATTTTGAAAATTTCTGTTCAACTCTTTTACCTCCTCATTTCTTCCACATTTTAACATCTCTAACCTGGAAAACAAGTTTAAGAGTCTGTTCTGACATCCATTTTGGTCTTTTCCTTCTTTCTTGTCTTCTTAACAAACTTTTACTTTCTTCCTGTATGATGTTCTTGATGT
>NW_006412602.1:3972-5196 GCF_000296735.1 Chrysochloris asiatica | reverse complement strand
AAGGTCAGTTTGAATCACAGTTGGTGGTTCAAATCCACAAGCTGCTCTTAGGAAACCCTATGCAGGGTAGCTATAACTCGGAACTGACTGGATGGAATTTAACAACAACAGCATATAATTTTTGGCAACTTTCTATTTCTCCTGATTCCTACTTGTACATACCATGTTATGATTATTAATGGATGTTTTCAGCTTTTCTCCTTATTTATATTTGTTCCTCATCAGGAAGTAAAGGTTCTGAAGGGTTTACTTCAGTCATTTCAGCAGGGTCCGCTTTATTTTGAGGAAGCATGTTTTCTCCAGTCATATTTTGAGTGCTTTCTAACCTGAAGGGCTCATATTCCACTACTATATTTGACAATATTCTGGTGCTATTCATAATGTTTAAATATTCAATATTCTATTGCTACCTGACAGTGTTACACTGCTATTCATAAGGCTTACAGAGCTAAACATTGTTAAGTGTTGATGAGTCAGTTCTAACACACAGAGATACTGTATAACGTTTGCCAGGAACAGCTGGTGGGTTTGCTCTGCCAATCTTGTGGTTTGTAGTCCAGTGCTGATCCTACATTATCACAATAAGAGTCCATGGGTGACCCTGCTGATATTTAAAATACTGGTGGCATTGCTTTCTGCATCACAGAATCACCCAAGTCAACACAGTACAAACGGACAGACAAGTGGCGGTCCTTTATAGTTGACATACTAAAAATATAAAATTAGTATATGATGTTACTGATATTTGATCCAGGTTACAACAATGCAAATATTGAACCCTTTATATTTTACTATTATATCATTCAGATTTTAATATTTTTAAAGGAATGAAAATTATTCCAAAGTACAAAATCATCACAATCTTGTTGATTTTACATGCCCTCATAGGTTCTGACGCATAGTGACACTGCATTGGATTTCTGAGTTTGTAAAATTTGCTGGCTGAGAAACCCTAATCTCTCTCTCTCAAAGAGTCTGGTGGACTTGAAACTCTGACTTTGTGGCTCTATGTCCAATACATTTAGTATTCACCCACCATGCTCCCTATCACAATCTTACTATAACTATATGTTAGTTTACTTCTTCCTTTGAATTGAAATTTATATCCTTTTCATTTTGTGAGGTTCTGAATATCATTGTATCTGTTTTAATGAATACACTTTTATAGTGAACCTGTTAAATATATGTAGCCCTTTTTGGTACAGAAATTGTTTTGTGTAGGCT
>NW_006412602.1:818-2087 GCF_000296735.1 Chrysochloris asiatica | reverse complement strand
TGCAATGTTGTCTAAAGCTTTTCATGATCCACATGATTGAAAGCCTTTGTGAAGTCAATAAAGCACTGGTAAACATCTTTTTGTATTCTCTTCTTTCAGTCAAGATCCATCTGATGTCACTAATGACAGGGACACATAAAATGCTGCATTCATTTTAACCCATCTCTATATTTAGGGCCTCTCTACATTGACTATTCAGAAATATGTTGTCATTGTTGTTGTCAGGTGCCATCGAGTCGGAACCGACTCATAGCCAACCCATGCACAGCAGAATAAAACAATGTCCGATCCTGGCCAACCTCACTACTGCTACCACACTTGATGCCATCAACGATGCTACCTGGCCAATCCATCTCATTGGGGGTTTTCCTCTTTTTCTCTGACCCTCCATCTTACCCAGAATGACATCCTTCTCCAGCAATTGTTCCCTCCTGACAATATGTCCAAAGTATGAGAGGCAAAGCTTAGCCATCCTGTCATTAAGAGATGACAAGTCTGCTCTGACCCTATGAACAACAGAATGAAACTTTGCCCAGTCCTATGCCATCCTCAATCTTCGAAGCAGCGAGATCTTTGAAGCAGTGAGATCTTCAGAGCAGCGAGATATTCGAAGACGCGAGATCGTCAAAGCAGTAAAATCTCCGATGCAGCATCCTGGTGTGGTGCTGTGGGTTGATGCGCCAGACTCCAAGACCATTTTAACTACAAGGAACAGAAAGCCTCATGTCTCTCCTGTGGGGGGCCTGGTGGATTCGAACTGCTGACCATGGGGTTCGCAGTCAGATTCTTAACCACTACAATACGAGACCTTCCAACTTCAAGATGGCAGATCGGGCAGACTTGTAGTGAGGCGCTCCATCAACAACAACACGGAATACCTGGCCCAGAGGGCTCACGAGATGCTGTTGGAATTCTGAAACAAATATAAAGGTATGTTTGGAGGAGCAGAGTGTTTACAGCTGGGGAATTTGCAGGAGAATCCAGAAATCCATTGTTTTCTGCAATAAGACACTCAGTTGTTCCCGGAGCTGCCATCTTGGGAGAGAATACCTTGATTGTATCAGGATTGATAGCATCAGGAGAGAACATCTTGATTGTATCTTTATTATATCAGGATTGTATCAAGATTGATACCGAAATTTAAAGTGACAGTATAAACATAAAACCAAACAGCCACCACTCGTCTGTCTGTTGTGCTGTGGTGGACTGAGTTGCTGTGATTCTGAGGGCTATGACACTAGTATTTTAAATAACCAGCAGGGTCACCCA
>NW_006412602.1:0-718 GCF_000296735.1 Chrysochloris asiatica | reverse complement strand
AAAGAAGCGAGATCGTCAAAGCAGTGAAATCTCCAATGCAGCATCCTGGTGTGGTGCTGTGGGTTGATGCGCCAGACTCCAAGGCCATTTTAACTACAAGGAACAGAAAGCCTCATGTCTCTCCTGTGGGGGGCCTGGTGGATTCGAACTGCTGACCATGGGGTTTGCAGTCAGATTCTTAACCACTACAATACGAGGCCTTCCAACTTCAAGATGGCAGATCGGGTAGACTTGTATTGAGGCGCTCCACCGACAACAACACGGAATACCGGGCCCAGAGGGCTCACGAGATGCTGTTGGAATTCTGAAACAAATATAAAGGTATGTTTGGAGGATCAGAGTGTTTACAGCTGGGGAATTTGCAAAAGAATCCAGAAATCCATTGTTTTCTGCAATAAGACACTCAGTTGTTCCCAGAGCTGCCATCTTGGGAGAGAATATCTTGATTGTATCAGGATTGATAGCATCAGGAGAGAACATCTTGATTGTATCTTGATTATATCAGGATTGTATCAAGATTGATACCAAAATTTAAAGTTCCAGTATAAACATAAAACCAAACAGCCACCACTCGTCTGTCTGTTGTGCTGTGGTGGACTGAGTTGCTGTGATTCTGAGGGCTATGGCACTAGTATTTTAAATAATCAGCAGGGTCACCCAGGGTGGACAGGTTTCAGATGAGCTTCCAGACAAAGACAGACTAGGAAGAAAGAGTGAC
>NW_006412601.1:7487-8051 GCF_000296735.1 Chrysochloris asiatica | reverse complement strand
CTCAAAAGAGGGAACAAATCTTTACAGCAAGGATCATTCATATCCCCTCTATACACAGAGTAGACAGGGATGGGCAACTTGGACATTGTCTACCCAAAATGGGGGGGGAGGGGGCTTCAAAGGCAAGAAGTGACTGGCTTACAAGCTTTCAAGAGGGAACCTAGATCCAGAGGGCATGGAGGAAGGTAGAGGCTCCACTGAGTACTATCCAATCTGGCTGGGCTGGGCTGATGAAAGGAAATGTGGATGGGTCTTTTGTGATGCAACAGTGAGTGACTGTTATCAGGACTGACTGTGAGGGTCAGAAACATGAGGGTGGACGTTTTGTAGCAGGGAGGGGAGTGTTTGACTTTGCAGTCTAGGAGCAGAGGTCCCTGGAACCATCAAGGGAGAAGAGCAGAGGGTGGGACCCTACCCAGAGAAACAGTGGCCCCAGAGATGGAGGCAGAGATGATGATGTGGAGAGAATGAGCAGCTGGGGACTTTAGACCTAGAGAGGGAGAGGGGCTGTGTGCTGATGATCGAGGAGCAAGTTGGTTAGTTGATGATGCATGGAGGAGATTG
>NW_006412601.1:1313-6052 GCF_000296735.1 Chrysochloris asiatica | reverse complement strand
ATAAGAAGGGGAAATATTATTTTTAATCCATCAAAATAAAAAATACCTCGAAAACAATTTCAAAAGTAGTTTCAAGTTGCTGAATCTCTATCAAACTCAAGAGGATCAAGTAAAGATTTGGATGAAGTAAATCAGTGATTATTTATTAATCCTCCAGTATAAACAGTGGTTGAATTTATTTGACACCAAAATCCTAAAGCATTTGAGTAGACTAAGCAATCAGATGGATATGTAGAACAAGTAGAAATTGAAAACTGTCAAGTCTGTTTACTTTGAGATTGTCTGACATACTGGACAACAAAGGAGAACATGAACTACTTACTTCCCTACACCATGTTGATTCTGGCCTTCACCTCAGCCAGATTCCCATCTCTTATTTTATTGCATTAAGCATTTTAACAAAGAATTCTTCCATTATCTATGTTCTTCTATAAATCAACAACAATTTGCTTCTTTTGCAATTATTGAATGATTCACACTTCCTTATCCACTTTACAATAAAGACTACATTGAGCTATTTTGCCTCTAGTCCACAGAATACGAGAAGTCTGAATTAAGTTTTAAAGTTACACAATACCGTGATCAGAGATTTGTTATCATTAAAGCACCCAAAATATGTTTATTAAGGTACACACATTATTTTGGGTAATTTCTATTTTGGTCTACTTCATTCATTGTGACTGCTTGCCTAGAAACCTGTGTAGTTTTAAAAGGTGATGATGAGAGATTCTCATTAAATGTATTAAGGAAGCCCTTGTTACAGACCTTGGAGTGTTTGGAAAGTGTTCTGTATACCTATGTATTAGAAAATAACTTCTCTGCCTGGGCCTCAAGCTTTCCTCCTGCCCAGTTCAGCTGCTCCTGCAATGTAGAAGGGTGGTAGCATTTAACAACAACAACAACAACAACCATAGGGTAGTGTAGTCTCTAAATGTGGACTTCCTTGCAAATGATAGTCACTCAAACATGTTTTAATAGCTTCTGAGAAATGTTTTGTGTTTGTTTGTTTTGTTTACCACCATCTAAATGAATATGAGAAATAATTTTTCCCATTAATTGCAACAATGACTCCCTAGCAATAAAAAGCATAGTTAATATTTACTCTCTCTTAAATTTTCTGTCTTGTTAGCAGTTCTGTTAGAAAGGTTATTAAAGTAGAACATTGAAATGACTAGGTATCTATGAACACCAAAACTTGGTGCCCTTTCTCGTTAATTAATACCAAAGATAACTGAAGAATCATTGATACGTGTTTTGTCAATTCAGAAAACACCAAAGAATGTACTTATTAATATTTCACTCACCAAGGTTCACCAACATTCACCAATGTTTCCAGAATATACTCTCTATTTAATTTAAACAGAAATCATCTTTTTTATTTTTTAAAAACCCTCTTTTTATCTTTCATTACAATCTAGATACATTCCTAGTCCAATGTTCAGATCATGGAAACTCTTTATTTTATAGGCAAAATGCCCAATAGTATTTTATATAACATCAGTATACTGCAGGCTCTCAGAAGAAACCCATCTGACCGCAAAACAAAAAATTCTGGAGCACATAAGAGATGGAAGGAAAAGGGTTTTCAAGATAACTTTGAGAGTGTGGTTTCAGAAAGGTTCCAATCCCTTCTTCCTGACCAGCTATCCAAGACCAGGAAGCCTGCCCAAAGGGTCAATAAGTAATATATGGACTTTTATATTTACTCTCTCATATCACTTGGACGGAAAGCAATAAAGAAATATTGGATGAAATTTCCAAAGAAATCTTAGAGAGAAGGATTTTCAAATCTAGTCGATACATACTTAAATGTTATGATCATAATTATACAAGGATTAATGTTGGCAGCAGATAAAATCAGTCCACACTACTTCCGTTGGAAGGAATTAAAACATTGGCATTACAAATAAAACTAATGTATCTTTGGTAGTGAGTCACTGATTTACTTGACGTCTGGAATATTTACACTGGGTGTATGAACAATATAAATGAAAAAGCAGCTTCACATACTGGCCAACAAAACATCAATAATTTAAATATTTTCCTCCCCAGCAGATAGAGAGAAAAAATTTATGGGGCCAGTGGGAACATTAAAACAATTTTTTCTCTCTTGGCTAATAAATCTTATGAAACTACCTCTCCTCTTCCAGGGCAATATTCCTAGAAAAGCTTTCCTAAACCCAAGCAAGCTCAACATTCCTTCGAATTTCATAGTCTAATCATGTGTAAAGACTCCCTTATCATTCCACAATTCTCCAGAGACAAACCAGGGAATACACCTTTTTTAGGCTGTAAAGAATAGAGGTTGAACTCAAGGTAGGAACCAGCTCTTCCACTTTGCTATTTGTACACCAGTGAATAAAGTTTGTAATATTATCTCTGTCCTTGGGAACAGCTAGGTGACTTTCCAAAGACTACAAATACCAGTTGGGGAAATTTTTATTCAGAGGAGTTAAAAAATGGAAATGGATTTGAGAGGCATAATAACATCTGCTAGGTTTGGAAAATATGATTTTCCTCAAGTCATTTTGTGCAATTCACATCCAAGTTTAGAATAAAGTTTCAATTTATTAGGATGTATTGTGGTTCCAGTTATATTTTATTTTTAAGTTAACCACTTTAAAATATAATCTAGCTAATCTCTACAGAGGAGTCCTGGTGTGGTGCTGTGGGTTAATGCACCAGACTGCAAAGCCATTTGAACAGCAAGGTCGGTGGTTCAAGCTCACCAGCAGCTCCTCAGAAACCCTATACAGGGTCTCTATGAGTCAGAACCGACTCAACAGTACTTAACAATAACAACAATCTCTACAGAACCTTATATCCATTTTAGTAAAAATTAACTCACTGTACTTTGATACTTTTTTAATGGAAAATAGTAAAATTTCTAATTTTGAAAAACAAATCATTATTTTTATTAAAGTAATCTTGAAAAAACAATTATTAATGAGCCTATCATTAAATATACAACTGAGGATCTCTGTGAATTGGGTATTGAGGATCAAGAACACAACACCATAGACCCTTACTATGTGACCAGATGAATGGCACGCTAATAATGAAATAAATTTCATTTCCAAATTTCTCTGTGACTCTAAAAAGAGAATATAGTACAGGGTTGGTATTATTGCCTTCCAGGTTAAAGTTGTAGTCCTGGTGTGTCACTGTAGAGTAAGCACTGGACCACAAGGGTGGTTTGAACCACAAGGTGGGTAGTTCAAACTCACCAGCTGCTCCTCAGAAGCCTATACTTGTCACTATGAGTAGGAACTGACTCGACAACACTTAACAACAGCAGCACAGGTTAAGCTTAACTGGCCCAAACTATAGTCTTTTCAATCACATCATGTGTATGTGCAACACAGATATGGTGTGTAGAAAAGGATGAGTGATGAATAATTGATGCATTCAAACTGTGGTGGTAATGAATGTTGACTCTACTATGAACTGCCAGAAGTTCAAACCTCAAGGCTACTATTCTTCTTCTTCCTTCTGCTACTTTTATTATCTTCTCCTCTGTGTATATTCAACAACATGCAGGTAATAAATACTTGTGAGATCTAAGGCTCAACTTTTACATATAAATAATAATGAGGGGCTTGATGGTGGCTAGGGTGGAGGTGCAGTGAAGGTCGCCATCAGCAATAACACAGAATACCAGACAAATCAGATTCAGGGCAGAGCTGCAAAACTTGGAACCACAGAGATAGGAATATTTTAAAGGTGTGAAGACTTATAGCTTGTGGAGTTTGAAGCTGAAGTAAAATATTGCATACTTTTGAATCTGCCGGGCCAGACTCGGAGGCCCGAGCCGACATCCTGGGTGAGACCAAGTGGCAAGACAAAACAGGAGGAGCAGAAACACCACAGAAAAATGCCATGGGAACCTCGGGACAAAGGTGGACAATATGCTTTGTCAGTTTTGCTTTGTTCTGATTTTCTTTGGTATCTGGTAATTGGCAAGCTCACTGTTTGCCCACCTCCATTCTGGTGACTAGAGGGAGAGCCTGAGCCAAGTGGCCACTCCCCACCCTCACCGCTGGTGGGTTCTTCTGCCACGCATGCACATAGATACTCAGCCCAAGGGGAGACCCTGAACTTTTATTATTTGTTACTTTTTTGTTCTGTTTTTTACCATGGGAAAGAGAAGGAGAAGGCTGAAGGGAGGAAAAGAGAGTTTAAAGACAAAACAGGCCAAAGGTTGGATTGGAGCCTGAGGTATAGCATAACAACCAACATTAGCAACTTGGAATCTCTCGGGTAGCTTTGAAGGCAGGAACTTGAAGAGAGGACATTAAAGTCATACTCATATTAAGCTATAGATTTTTTAAAAAAAATTTTTTTCCCTTTCTTTTTCTTTTCTCTCTCCTCTCCCTTTTCCGTGATTAGTGACTGCAATGTTCAGTCTTAATTTTTGTTAGTGCTGCTTTTAAAACTTTTTTCTTTTCTTCTTTCTCTCGTTTTTCCCCCCCACTGGTATTGTTTTGCTGTTATATGCCACCCCCCTTCTGCCTTTGGAGGACACTTTGTCACCCTATATTAGACAAGAAGAGTCAGCAACTGCTGCCATATAGCCAAGCTACAATTACACTCTATAAAACACCAAAACCCAGGCAAGAACCAATACCAACTGACATATACCAGGGAACCGGACAAGACCTGTGAAAGTTACTCTGAATTAAGCAATAAAAAGAATGAAAAGGGAAGCCCGCATCCTGATCACATCTTCCTGGAAGCAA
>NW_006412601.1:0-714 GCF_000296735.1 Chrysochloris asiatica | reverse complement strand
TAAGGTAGAAGAACAAACACAAAAAAGGATAAAAAATTCCAAGGAAGGTCTAAGATTCATGTTGGACAACACGAAGAGGAATAACTTATGAATTATCGGTATTCCAGAACAAGAAGAATCACATAAGTTCACAGAGAAATAGATGAAGAACTGCTGGAAGAAATTTCTCTAATATCCTGAAGAGTGAAAAGATAAACATTCAAGAAGCTCAATGAACTCCAGGAAGGGTAGACCCCCAAAATAAAATCACCAAGACATATCATATTCAAGCTCTTCAAACTCAAAGATAAGGAGACACTTCTGAAAGCAGCCAGGGAAAACAGAAGTGTCACATACAAAGACAAGCAAGTCAGGTTAAGCTCAGATCTCTCAGCACAAATCATGCAAGCAAGAAGGCAATGGGGAGACATATATAAAATCCTGAAAGAAAAAATTGCCAACCAAGAATCCTTTATCCAACAAACCTATCAATCAAATATGATGGTGTAATCAAAATATTCCAGGATAAACAGAAGCTAAGGGATTTTGCCAAAGCCAACCCTGTGCTACAAAACATCATAAAGGGAGTTCTGTGGACTGAGAACCAACTAGAACAGACAACAACAAGAGATTGACATACTGTGGCAGCACCTCCCTGAATTAAGTCAACAGAAAGAAGAGTTGTTAACAGAACAAAACTATAAGAACAAACTCAGAGAATCTGGGAGGTCAGTC
>NW_006412600.1:8666-9521 GCF_000296735.1 Chrysochloris asiatica | reverse complement strand
TAGGGCTAGGGCTAGGGCTGTTAGGGCTTTAGGGCTAGGGCTAGGGCTGTATGGCTAGTGCTAGGGCTTTAGGGCAAGGGCTTAAGGGCTAGGGCTAGGGCTGTTAGGCCATTAGGGCTAGGCCTCGGACTGGACCACAGGCTCTTAGTGCTTTAGGGTTAGGGCTAGGTCTAGGGCTCTTAGGGCCTTAAGGCTAAGGCTAGGGCTAGTGCTGTTTGGGCTTTAGGGCTACGTCTAGTGCTGTTAATGCTTTAGGGCTAGGGCTATTGCTAGGGCTGTTAGGGAATTTATGTATAGGGCTAGGGCTAACCTGTTAGGGCTTTAGGGCTAGGTCTATGGCTAGGACTGTTATGGCTTTGGGGCTATGGTTAGAGCTAGTGCTTTTAGGGCTTTAGGGACATTGCTAGGGCTAGGGCTTTAGGGCTAGGGCTAGGGCTAGGACATTAGGTCAAGGGTTTTATGGCTAGGGCCAGTGCTGTTAGGGCTTTAGTTATAGGGCTTCTGCTCGGGCTGTTAGGGCTTTAAGGCTAAGGAATGGGTTAGGCCTTTTAGGACTTTAGGGATAGGGGTAGGGCTGTTAAGGCTTTAGGGCTAGTGCTAGGCTTGTTAGGGCTTTAGGGCTAGGGCTTGAGCTATGGCTGTTAGGGCTTTAGGACGAGGGCAAAGGTTAGGCCTGTTAGTGCTTTAAGGCTAATGCTAGGTCTAGAGTTGTTAAGGCTTTAGGGCTTTAGGGCTATGGCTAGGGATAGGGCTGTTAGGGCTTTAGGGCTAGGACTAGGGCTGTTGGGGCTTTAGGGTTAGGGCTAGGTCTAGCCGGTTAGGGCTTTAGGGCTAGGGCTAGGGCTCGGGCTGTTA
>NW_006412600.1:4353-5373 GCF_000296735.1 Chrysochloris asiatica | reverse complement strand
GTCAAGGACTAGGGCTCGAAGGGCCTTAAGGCTAAGTCTAGGGCTTGTGCTGTTTGGGCTTTAGGGCTAGGTCTAGTGCTGTTAATGCTTTAGTGCTAGGGCTAGGGCTTCAGCTGTTAGGGCTTTAAGTATAGGGCTAGGGCTAGCCTGTTAGGGCTTCAGGGCTAGGGCTAGTGCTGTTATGGCTTTAGGGCTAGGGTTAGAGCTAGTGTTTTTAGGGCTTTAGGGATATTGCTAGGGCTAGGGCTTTAGCGCTAGGTCTAAGGCTAGGGCATTAGGTCAAAGGTTTTAGGGCTAAGGCAAGTGCTGTTAGGGCTTTAGGGCTAGGGCTTGGGCTAGGGCTGTTATGGCTTTAGGGCTAAGGCAAGTCCTTGGACTTTAGGGCTAAGTTTAGGGCCAGGGCTAGGGCTAGGGCTAGGGCATTAGGGAAAGGGCTTTAGGGCTAGAGCTAGTGCTGTTAGGGCTTTAGGGCTTGGGCTTGAGCTGAGAGGACTTTAGGGCTATGGCTGGTGCTAGGGCTGTTAGGGCTTTAGGGCTAGGGCTAGGGCTGGGGCTGATAGGGCTTTAGGGTGAGGACTAGGGCTAGGGCTGTTAGGGCTTTAGGGCTAGGGCTAGAGCTGATAGGGCTTTTGGGCTGTGGCTGTGAGGGCTTTTGGGCTAGGCTTAGGGTTGTTAGGGCTTTAGAGTGATGGCTAGGGCTAGGGCTAGGGTTGATAGGCCTTTAGGGCTTGGGTTAGGTGTAGGGCTTATAGGGCTTTAGGGCTAGGGCTAGGGCTAGAGCTGCTAGAGCTTCAGGGCTAGGGCTAGGGCTAGGGCTAGGGCTGTTAGGGCTTTAAGGCTAATACTAGGTATACTGCTGTTTGGGCTTTAGGGCTAGGGCTAGGGCTAGGGCTGTTAGGGTTTTAGGGCTAGGGCTAGTGCTGTTAGGGCTTTAGGGCTAGTGTTGGGTTTGTTGGGGCTTTAGGGATAGGGCTAGGACTAGCCTGTTAGGGCTTTAGGGCTAGGGCTAGGGCTAGGGCT
>NW_006412600.1:2012-3485 GCF_000296735.1 Chrysochloris asiatica | reverse complement strand
TTTAGGGCTAGGTTTAGGCCTAGGGATAGGGCTAGGCCTTTAGGGAAAGGGCTTTATGGCTAGGGCTAGGGCTGTTAGGGCTTTAAGGCTTGGGTTACGGCTTAAGTTCTTGGGCTAGGGCTAGGGCATTAGGACAAGGGCTTTAGGGCTGGGGCTAGGGCTGATAGGCTACTAGGGCTAGGGCTACTTCAGGGGCTCTTAGGGATGCAGGGCTAGGGCTAGGTCTAGGGCTCTTACAGCTTTAAGTCTAGGGCTAGGGTTAGGGCTAGGGCTGTTTGGACTTTAGGGCTAGGTCTAGTGCTCTTAATGATTTAGGGATAGGGCAAGGCCTACAGCTGTTAGTGCTTTACGTATAGGGCTAGGGCTAGCCTTTTAGGGCATTTGGGCTAGGGTTAGGGCTATGACTGTTATGGCTTTAGGGCTAGGGTTAGCGCTAGTGCTTTTAGGGCTTTAGGGACATTGCTAGTGATAGGGCTTTAGGGCTAGGATTAGGGCTAGGTCATTAGATCAAGGGTTTTAGGGCTAGGGCCAGTGCTGTTAGGGCTTTAGGGATAGGGCTTGGGCTAGTGCTGTTAGGGCTATAGGGCTAAGGCAAGGCCTTGGACTTTAGGGCTACGTTTAGGGCAAGGACTAGGGCTAGGGCATTAGGGAATGGGTTTTAAGGCTAGTGCTAGTGCTGTTTGGGCTTTAGGGCTTGGGCTAGAGCTGATAGGGCTTTAGGGCTAGGGCTAGTGCTGTTAGGGCTTTAGGGCTTGGGCTAGAGCTGATAGGGCTTTAGGGCTTGGGCTGGGGCTAGTGATGTTAGGGCTTTAGGACTATGGCTGTTAGGGCTTCAGGGCTAGGCTTAGGGCTGTTTGGGCTTTCGGGCTGGGTCTAGTGCTATTAATGCTTTAGGGATAGGGCTAGGTCTACAGCTGTTAGGGCTTTAAGTATAGGGCTAGGGCTAGCCTGTTAGGGCTTTAGGCCTAGGGCTATGGCTTGTGCTCTTAGGGCCTTAAGGCTAATCTAGGGCTAGTGCTGTTTGGGCTTTAGGGCTAGGTCTAGTGCTATTAATGCTTTAGGGCTAGGGCTAGGGCTACAGCTGTTATGGCTTTATGTATAGGGCTAGGGCTAACCTGTTAGGGATTTAGGCTTAGGGTTAGGGCTGTTAGAGCTTTAGGGCTAGGGCTAGGGCTAGGCCTGTTAGGGCTTTATGGCTCGGGCTTGGGCTAGGGCTGTTAGGGTGTTAGGGCTAGGGCTAAGGATTTAGTTCTGGGGCTTTAGGGATTCGTCTGGGACTGTTAGTGCTTTAGGGCTCAAGACTAGGGCTAGGGCTTTTAAGGCTTTAGGGTTAGGCCTAGGGTTGGGCTCTTAGGGCTTTAAGGCTAGGGCTAGGTGTAGGGCTGTTAGGGCTATACGGATAGTGGTAGGGCTTTGGGCTTTAAGGCTACCACTACGGCTAGGGCTGTTAGGGCTTTAGGGCTAGGGCTAAGG
>NW_006412600.1:0-1912 GCF_000296735.1 Chrysochloris asiatica | reverse complement strand
ATTTAGGGCTAGTGCTTTAGGGCTAGGGCTAGGGCTGTTAGGGCTTTAGGGCTAGGGCTAGGGCTAGGGCTGTTAGTGCTTTATGGCTAAGGCCAGGGCTCCTACTTTAGGGCTACATTTAGGGCTAGGCCTAGGGCTAGGCCAAGGGCTCTTAGGGCTTTAGGGCTAGGGCTAGGTCTAGGGCTCTTAGGCCCTTAAGGCTAAGTCTAGGGCTTGTGCTGTTTGGGCTTTAGGACAAGGTCTAGTGCTCTTAATGCTTTAGTGCTAGGGCTAGGGCTTCAGCTGTTAGGGCTTTAAGTATAAGGCTAGGGCTAGCCTGTTAGGGCTTTAGGGCTAGGGCTAGTGCTGTTATGGCTTTAGGGCTAGGGTTAGAGCTAGTGCTTTTAGGGCTTTAGGGATATTGCTAGGGCTAGGGCTTTATGTTAGGTCGAGAGCTAGGGCATTAGGTCAAAGGTTTTAGGGCTAGGGCAAGTGCTGTTAGGGCTTTAGGGCTAGGGCTTGGGCTAGGGCTGTTATGGCTTTAGGGCTAAGGCCAGGAGTCTGTCTTTAGGGCTACGTTTATGGCTAGGGCTAGGACTAGGACTAGGGCATTAGGGAAAGGGCTTATGGCTAGGTCTAGGGCTGTTAGGGCTTTAGGGCTAGGGCTACGGCTGTTAGGGCTTTAGGGCTAGGGCTAGGGCTTTAGGTCTAGGTCTAGGGCATTAGGGCAAGGGCTTTAGGGCTAGGGCTAGGGCTCTTAGGGTTTTAAAGCTAGGGCTAGGTCTAGGGCTGTTTGGGCTGGGTCTAGTGCTGTTAATGCTTTAGGGATAGGGATAGGTCTACAGCTGTTAGGGCTTTAAGTATAGGGCTAGGACTAGCCTGTTAGGGCTTTAGGTCTAGGTCTAGGGCTAGGGCTGTTATGGCTTTAGGGCTAGGGTTAGAGCTAGTGCTTTTAGGGCTTTAGAGATAATGCTAGGGCTAGGGATTTAGGTTAGTTCGAGGGCTAGGACATTAGGTCAAAGGTTTTAGGGCTAGGGCCAGTGCTGTTAGGGCTTTAGGACTAGGGCTTGGGCTAGGGCTGTTAGGGCTTTAGGGCTAAGGCAAGTCCATGGACTTTAGGGCTAAGTTTAGGGCAAGGGCTAGGGCTAGGGCATTTGGAAAAGGGCTTTAGGGCTAGAGCTAGTGCTGTTAGGGCTTTAGGGCTTGGGCTAGAGCTGAGAGGGCTTTAGGGTTAGGGCTGGGGCTAGGGCTGTTAGGGCTTTAGGGCTAGGGCTAGGGCAAGAGCTGATAGGGATTTAGGGCTAGGACTAGGTCTAGGCCTTTTAGGGCTTTAGGGCTAGGGCTAGAGCTGATAGGGATTTTGGGCTGTGGCTGTGAGGGCTTTAGCTTTAGGCGTAGGCTTGTTAGGGCTTTAGAGCTAGGGCTAGGGCTAGGACTAGGGCTAGGGTTGATAGGGCTTTAGGGCTAGGGTTGGGCTAGGTCTTATATGGCTTTAAGGCTTGGGTTAGGGCTAGAGCTCTTAGGGCTTTAGGGGTAGGGCTTGTGCTAGGGCTGTTAGGGCTTTAAGGCTCGGGCTAAGTCTAGGGCTGATAGGGCTTTAGGGCTTGGGTTAGGGCTAGGGCTTATAGGGCTTTAGGGCTAGGGCTAGGGCTGTTAGGGCTTTCGGGCTAGTGCTTTGGCTAGGGATGTTAGGGCATTAGGCCTAGGGCTAAGGATTTAGGGCTAGGGCTTTAGAGATTGATCTGGTGCTATTAGTTCTTTAGGGCTAGGGCTAGGGCTAGGGCTATTAGTGCTTTAGGGCTAAGGATGAGACTCGTACTTTAGGGATACGGTTAGAGCTAGGGCTAGGGCTAGGGCATTAGGGAAAGTGCTTAGAGCTAGGGCTAGGGCTTTTAGGGCTTTAGGGCTAGTGCTAGGGCTGTTAGGGCTTTAG
>NW_006412599.1:6618-8174 GCF_000296735.1 Chrysochloris asiatica | reverse complement strand
TCTGTAAGTTTAGGTGTTCTTGTGTGTCTCCCCTCACTTCACATCAGCTAGATGCTTCACTCTTAGCTATAGCCCTCTGTAAGCCATGGTATTTTCAGTAACCTCATATGCATGCAAAAGTTGGACAGTGAATAAGGAAGACCATAGAAGAATTGATGCATTTGAGTTATGGTGTTTCAGGAGAACATTGAAAGTACCAAGGACTGTCAAAAGAACAAACAGATCTGTGTTAGAAGTATAGTCAGAGTGCTCCTTAGAAGCCAGGATAGCCAAACTTTGTCTCTAATACTTTGGACATATTGTCAGGAGGGACCAGTCACTGGACAAGGGTATCATGTTTGGTAAGCTGGAGGGTTGGAGAAAAAGAGGAAGATCCCCAGCGAGATGGATTGGTACAGTGGCAGCTTCAATGGGCTCAAATGTAGCAATGATTGTAAAGTTGGCACAGGACCAGGCATTGAACGTTTTGTTCTGTTATACATAGGGTAGTCATGGGTGGGTACCGACTCAATGGCACCTAGCAACAACAACAGGATGACTGTTAGGAGGTCATCAAGAAACAATTTTTTACAGTCCATTTTTTTTTTTAACAGTCCATTTAAATCTGCTCTGGCATGATAGCTCTTTTTCTGATTCTGAATGAAAACTTGGGGAGTCTTCTTATTTCTTTGGTCTCTTTTGTTGTTGTTGTTGTAATTAAGAGCTGTCAAGTTGGCTCCGGTTCATATCAACCTGAGTGCTGATGGGTGATCTGAGCAAAATGAAGTCTTTGTCAACTTCAATCTTTTATCCATTTATATGGATGTTATTTATTGATCCAGTGCTGAGGACTTTTGTCTTCTTTATATTGAGGTGCAGCCCATACTGAAGGCTGTGGCCTTTGATCTTCATCAATAAGTATTTTAAGTCCTCTTTGTTTTCAGCAAGCAAGGTTGTATCATCTGCATATCGCAGGTTGTTAGTGAGTCTTCCTCCAATCCTGATGGCCATGTTCTTCTTCATATAATTGGATTATGTGCTGAGCATACAGATTGAATAAGTATGGTGAAATAATAAAACCCTGGCTCACACCTTTTCTAATTTTAAACCATTCAGTGTTCCCTTGTTCTGTTTGGATAACTGCCTCTTGGTCTATGTACAGATTCTTCATGAGGACAATTAAGTGCTTCAGATCTGATACTCATTCTCTGCAATGTTGTCCATAGCTTGTCATGATCCACACAATTGAAAGCCTTTGCATAGTCAATAAAGAACAAGTAAATTTGTATAATAGTCATACTAACTGGCCTCCCTGGTTGGCATATGGATATTATCCTATTTCTGATAGTATTATACATCAGGATATATCTTAAAATGTTATTTTTGATGAATGTGATGACATTCCTCTTCTATTTGTCATTTATGTCATAGTAAGCTATAAAATTGTCTGATTCAAAATTAAATGGAAAATATAAGTCCAATAGATCTGTTTTGGAAGAAGTGCAGCCAGAGTGCTCCTTGGAGGCCAGGATGGCTAAGCTCCGGCTCTCATACTTTGGACATATTGTCAGGAGGGA
>NW_006412599.1:3554-5143 GCF_000296735.1 Chrysochloris asiatica | reverse complement strand
CACAGATCTTCTCAAGATTTAAAGTGACAGTTTCCACTTAAAACCAAATAGCACTGCAAAATGGCCACAACCAGCCCTGAACTATTTATCACTAGGAAAAAGGCCTGAACAGGGATTATGGAGTGGGACATGTAGACTAAAAAGGAAATAGGCTGAAAATTAAATCCTGAGTTACTTCACAATGACCAACAGTGGTATCTTGAAATTTCTCAGGAAGAAGAGTGAAAAGAGAAGTCCATTTCCTGATCACATCTACCTGGAGGCAATCAGAAAGCATAAAAAAATACAAAATACACACCCATCTAAGTATTAAGGCCACAGATAACTCCTGAATATGCCCCCCTAAAACAGAAACAGATGACCATATCAGCACACGTCCAAAAACTGTGACTGAGGCAAATGAGCTGGAAGTAGACCTACACTCCATACTGGAAGATGGGCAGGCTTTGGAGATATCTGAGAAGGAATTCAGAAAAATGATTATTAAATGTATCAAAACATCACATAATGCAGTTGAGAAAAATAAGGAAGAAGTCAGGAAAGTGCTACAAGAACAATCAAATAACATAGATACAACATTGGAAACAATTCAAAACCTACAGAAAGAGGTCCAAATGATTAATTATAGAATATCAGAAATGGACAATACACTGAAAGGACAGAGGAGTAGAATTGAAGAGATAGAAGCCAGAACTACTGAGCTAGAAGATAAATCTCTCAACACTACCAAGATAGAAGAGCAAGTACAAAGAAAGGATAAAAAAAATTTGAAGAAGGCCTAAGATTTATGTTGGACAACATGAAGAGGAATAACTTAAGAATTATCGGCATTCCAGAACAGGAATAATCATACAAGTCCACAGAAGAGATAGTTGAAGAGCTGCTGGATGAAAATTTTCCTAACATTCTGAAAAGTGGAAAGATAAGCATTCAAGAAGTTCAACGAACCTCAGGATGGATAGACCCTAAAAGAAAATTACTAAGACTTATAATGATCAAGCTCTCCAAAATCAAAAATAAGGACAGAATCCTGAAAGCAGCTAGGGAAAAGAGAATTGTAAACATACAAAGGCAAACAAATCAGATTAAGCTCAGATCTCTGAACAGAAACCATGCAGGCAAGAAGGCAATGAGGAGACATATATAAAACCCTGAAAGAAAAAAAAAAACTGCCAACCAAGAATCCTCTACCCAGCAAAACTGTCAATCAAATACGAAGGTGTAATCAAAACATTCCTGGATAAACAGAAGCTAAGGGATTTTGCCAAAGCCAACCCTGCGATGAAAGACAACTTAAAGGGAGTTCTGTGGACTGAGAACCAACAAGAACAGGCAACAACCAGGGAATGATGTACATGGCAGCATCACCCTGAACTAAATTGACAAATGGAAGAGCCAAGAACAGAATAAAATATAAGAATAGAGGATCTGGGAGGTCAGTCTATGATCAAAACAGTCACAGTGTAAAAGAAGGTAAACACAGAGGAACAGAGATCCAGGTGGTGGGAAGGTCGGGTAGATTACAGAATAAAATAGACTGTATTAAATGGAGGGAAGAGTTAATGGAATATAAGATAATCACAACAGTG
>NW_006412599.1:0-1314 GCF_000296735.1 Chrysochloris asiatica | reverse complement strand
CAACCATCAATCACTTTTGTGTATGTCAGATAACATACAACCATCAATCACTTTTGTGTATGTCAGATAACATACAACCATCAATCACTTTTGTGATTCAGGTTGAGGCTTCTCTTCTTTACATCTAGCAGAGAACAGAAAGTTCATGATTTCTGGAATAAGACCCATCTAAGTTTGGTGTGTCATTGTAGGATAAGCACTAGACCACAAGGTCAGATTGAACCACAAGGTTGGTGGTTCAAACATACCAGTTGTTCTTCAAAAATGCTATACACGGTCACTATGAGTCAGGACTGACTCAGTAGTGCTTAACAGCTACAACAGATTTGAATCAAGACAAATTCAAGAGCAATGGCATTATAATAATTGTAAAAAAGAGCATTTCCAGTTCTATCTGGAAGTACAGTGTGGTCTATGGTACGATAATGTTAATTCACCCACTAGGAAGACCAGTTAATACTACAATTAATTAAATTTATATGTTGTTGTTGTTAAGTACCGTGGAGTTGTTTCCGACTCATAGTGACCCTGCACAGGGTTTCCGAGGCTGTAAATCTTTACGAGAGCAGAACGCCTCATCTTTCTCCCACAGAGCCACTACCATCCACTAAAAGACAGTGGTGTTGAAATTGAAGAATTCTACCAACTTCTTCAGTCTGAAATTAATCAAATATCCAGTCATGATTGATAGATAATTCAATTCAAAATGGTGATTGGAACATGAAAGTTGGATACACTAGTTGGGAAATGCAGCTTTGGTGATAGAAATTATGCTGGAGACCCCATGATAGAATTTTGCAAGACCAACAACTGATTTATTGTAATTACGTTTTTTAAACAACATAAAAGGCTGGACCTCATATGGATCTCACCAGATGGAATACACAGGAATCAAATTGACAGAGAGATGATAGAGAAGCTCAATATCATCAGCCAAAACAATGCTGATATGGAACAGATCATCAATTGCTCACACATAACTTCAATCTGAAGTTGAAGAAAATTAATAAAACTAGTCATGAGAGTCAAAGTATGACCTTGATTGTCTAGATTCCACCTGAATCTAGAGACCATCTCAAGAACACATTTGATGCATTAGACATTAATGACTGAAAACCAGAAAAATTGTGGGATGGCATCAAGGATGTCATACAGAAAGAGAGCAAAAGTTCACTAAAAAGACAGGAAAGAGAGAAAAGATCAAAATGGATGTCAGAAGAGACTCTGAAATTTGCTCTTGATCATAGAGAAACTAAAGCAACTGGAATAAATGAGGACATAAAAGAGATGAACAGAAAATTTCAAAGGGCAGCT
>NW_006412598.1:7644-8077 GCF_000296735.1 Chrysochloris asiatica | reverse complement strand
TCTAAACCCACAAGAGATTTTATCTTGGTATTTAAAGATCTTAATATAGATTAATTCTTATGTATTTTATTCACCCTTTTTCCCCTAAATGGAAAAACTTAAGAATTAAAATTTAATTCTAAAATTTAAAATTAATACTAAAAGTTAGAAGTAAGATTCATTTTAGTCTTCGTTCTCTTTACTTTTATATTGATAGTATGTTCCCCATATATGCCGTATTCTGTTTTTTTTTTTCCATCTCCAAATGTTAATGAACTTGCATAAAATATTTGGTTCTTGTTTTCGAAATATTCATTTCTAAAATCCTGATTCATTAATGTCTGGCTTATTTTGCTCTTATCTCTTTTAATTAAATGGTGTCATATCCATCCAGGAGTCCTGGTGTGGTGTTTGTGCTTCAAAGTCGGTTTAAACAACAAAGTCGGTGGATCGA
>NW_006412598.1:3123-5474 GCF_000296735.1 Chrysochloris asiatica | reverse complement strand
TTATTTATATTATCAAGTTGTGCAATATGAAGTGTTTGAATTTTCTGTTTTAGTTAAAATGAGTAGTTTTTTTCTACACAACCAGAATATATCTCAGAATTTAAATAAATTGATACATAAAAGTATTGTTTTCTATATATTTGAAGAGTGCAAGGTTTATTGGTGATGGATGAATACTTCAATATATATTTCACTAAAACCCATTTGTTTTCTGAAGTTTTCTTTCAAAACTATCACTGTGAGTGGTGATGGGTTAACACGTGTTTTACAATCCCTACAGAGGAATTGTAAGCTTTTGGCCTAAAGGCCCAATATACCTTAAAAATGAACACATTTTATTCTGGAGCTCCACAAACTGCTTATTTTCCTTGCTAATTAAAACAGTAGAATGTGTATTTCCAGACCTGACTTTCCTTGTACTCTGAATTTTGTACCTATAAGAGCAAATCTGTTACGTTGTCACAATTTATATTTTTGTTTCATTGACACCTTTAAATCATGAGCAATATAACCACATGGATCCTAAAGAATCTTGCTTACTGCCAGGAGACTAAAACCACTCCCCCACCCCCCACACACACTTTATGGTTGCTCTTTATTTTAGAACCCTCTGAAATAATTCACTGATCAATTTCGGGTCTTACTGGTTTATACTAACCTGTTTACTGACAATTCATCTTTATATAATTGACTTTGATAAAAAAGAAAAAAGAAAAGAAAGGCTGCTTCTGCAATTGATTACAAGTAGCTCCAGCCTAGTCAGGTTGATTTCATTGAAAAGATTTAGATTTAAACTCATAAATATTATTTTGAATCTTTACAGGAGCACAAAGCCTCATCTTTCTTCTGTACAGTGGCTAGTACATTAAAACGGCTGACCTGTGGTTAGCAGTTCAACTAGTAATGCATTAGACTGGCAGGATTCCCATCCAAATAGAGAGGTACTCAAAATAATATTTATGTAGGAGAAAATAAATAATAATTACAAATTACTTACAAAAGTAGTACTTACATCTCTCCCATCTAACAGCCATCGTATTGTTATCTTTAAGAGTAATAAAAAAAAAAAATGAAATTCACCACTTAGCTACTATTAATGTTGTTTTGTCCAAAATATGAAAACATGTAATATTCTTAACTTCTATGAATTTGTTCTGCAGTGCGTAATGTTGCTATGTCAGTACCGACTCGACAGCACCTAACAACAACAACATCTTTACTTTTTGAAAGGGTTTCATGGATTCATCCACTTAGCAGTGAAGAAATAGACAGATATTTGTTGGAGTTATTCATTGATGATGCTGCGTTGGACTGCAAAGTTGTTTTGTTCAGGAATGTTGACATTTCAAGTACATCAGCTGCTCTTTGGAAATCCCATATAGAGTCACTATGAATCAGAACCAACTCAATACTATGACAATACTTAAAAACAACAATGGCAGCCTTAATATGCAAACATAATGTCTATATTTTAGATGTGCACAACAAATCATAATTACATTTGTTTAGGTTTAAATTTCAATCAGCATTCTGCATACCAAAGCACTGGTAGAACACTTCTGCCTCTGTTGCTGGCATCAGCTACATTTCTTAGTAGATGCTTACTCTGTGCTACAATCAGCTATCAAATTGGTTCAAATTTTTTGGACTGAATTTTTAATATGATGAAGAAAGAAGAAAACATTGATTTTGTTGTGGGATTCCCTCTTCTATCTGTACTTTTTATTCTAAATTAATTGCTATTTCTCAAAAAATAAGTGAGCAATGCAGTGCAGAAGTTGGGGTAATTCACAGAGGGAAGTAAAGAGGAAATAGAAGAAAAGAATAACAGAAAGGGCTCACAAGTTAATATTGTCTTTTCCACATGGAAGCCAGGATTTCTAATAAGATCCAATGATGTTTCAGGTGTAGACAAAGATGAGAGGAAATGATGTGAGGTGAAAGAGATCATGAAATAATTCTTCTGGTTTAATTGAAACAAAAAATCAAAAGACACAAACAACTTTCTGTATTCATTTTAATGTCAGTGTCCAATAATACTAATAGAAGTCGAAAAAACCCTCGGGATCAATGCTTAGAGCATTCAATAATAGGCAGTGCCCATAGGTAATTTTTAGGAAATAATTGGGCTTAGATGATGAAGTATAACCTGTAAATATAATTTGTGTTTCAAGAAGTTTCATGTATTTGAACCTGTATAAATAATTGATAAACATTATTGAGACAGTTGTTTCAACACAAAGAAAATTGTAGCCCTCTAAGGTGTCCTGATGTGGCGCTGTTGGCTTATGCGCCAGACCGCAAAGCCGTTTGAACTACAAGGTCAGTGGTTCAAGCTCACCAGCTGCTCC
>NW_006412598.1:0-1344 GCF_000296735.1 Chrysochloris asiatica | reverse complement strand
GCTGCCTGTCTTAGGTGGTCAGTGCGAATTCCTCAGTCTTACTAGTCATTGAGACTCATTGCAGCATGGCAATGGCTCTGTCTTAAGTAGCCAAGGTTCCACGTGATCCTTACCCGTCTCTGGCCACATGTCCAGCATCAATAGCCACCATCCGAGGAAGGCAGGGAGGGAGGAGATCAGCTGGGGACCCCATGTGCCAGACATTGCCGGCCCACCACCTGCTCTAAGGTGACGAAATGATCTTTTTGATGATGAACTTGATACCCTTCTTTTTAAAATTTGTCAATCCTGGTATAGTAAGCCATGTGATTGTGATATTCAAAATGGTCAATACCAGTCCATTTGAACTCACTAATGTCTAGGATATCGATGTATTCCATTTTATTTTTTAACAGTTTCCAATTTTCCTAGATTTATACTTTGTACATTCCATATTCTGATTATTAATAGATGTTAATAACTGTGTCTTTAATTCAGAGTTGTGATTCATCAATAAATGAAGGTCCCAAAGGAAATTCTCTACTTGTATCATCAAATTCAACTCTACTTTGAGGAGACAGCCATTCCCAATTGCATTTTGAGTGCCTGCCAATGTGAGGGGCAAATATTGCAGCTCTATATCTGACAATATTCTGTTGTTTTTCATCATGATTCAATATTCAATATTCTGGTAATATCTGAGAGTGTTCCACTGTTGTTCATAAAGTTTTTGTTGACTAACTATTCAGAAGTAGTCCATCTCTCCTTCTTCCTAATATACTTTTTGGTTTTTAAGTTTTTATCATGAATTGAGTGACAGTTTACAGGGCAGATCATCAGTTTTACATTAAATAAATCATATACTTTGTTTCATTATGGTGATTATAATCCCTTCCATATGCCATCAGTTAACAGTATTTCTCTCTATTCATTAAAGCTCTCTCTTTTTTAAAAACACTCAGGCATATATAATAATTAAACCCACCAAAGGGCATATTCAGCAAGCTTGCCTCCTGGCAAACAGCTCTCAGTCCTCCTTTTTTCATTAATCTACAGTCCTCAGTTCCTCCCTAGTTCCATGTCCTCTTCTGAATCAGGCTTGAACTTCTGGAAATTCTCAGTCAATATATGTTTGCAGCTGTTTCTGTGTTACGGTTAATAAAACTTTACTTGCCTAGGATATCAAAGATATTGTCTGATGGTTTCTGCATTCTGTTGAGTCACCTCTCTTTGGAATGAGCACAAATATGGATCTCTTCCAATCAGTTGGCCAGACAGTTTTCTTTCCAATTTCTTGGCATAAATGAGTGAGTGCCTCCAGTGCTGTCTCACTTTCTTGAAAGATTTCAATACTCATTCCATCAA
>NW_006412597.1:0-8133 GCF_000296735.1 Chrysochloris asiatica | reverse complement strand
TAGATTGGACCGTTGTAATACATAGATTGGACCATTGTAATCATAGATTGGACCATTGTAATACATAGATTGGGCTGTTGTAGTACATAGATTGGGCCATTGTAATACATAGATTGACCGTTGTAATACATAGATTGGACCGTTGTAACACATAGGGCTGATTTTGGGAAGCTAACCACCAGGCCATTCTTCTTAGTCTGTCTTAATCTAGAAGTTTCACTGAAACCTGTTCATGGTCAATATGCAAGTGTCCACTGATGGTGGCTGTGGTTGAGATACATTGACCAGTAACCAAAGCTGGTCTCCACATGGAAGGTCAGAATTCTACCACTGATAGGACCCTAACATGTTTACTAGATAAATGTTACAGTCATCATCACTATTTTCATTTAAATCAAAGTCATTTATTGATCACTTCCTTGGGCTGGTCAATACAGTACATATACAATGGAGTGTAAGATACTATTCTCACACTTGGGTGCAGTTCATAGAGACCTTTGGCAAAGCAGAAAGGACATGAGTACAATGAATTCTGACAAATTAACTGACATGATGAGAGTCCAACAATGTGAAAATAAGTTGTTCAGGAAAAATTCTGAAGAGCTTTGACAGAGGAGTTGGAGAGCGTTCCAAGACTCTATGGAGGGTCTCCTTTTGGGATCCGTGCAGTGGCAACCACAAGGTCACCACAAGGTGGTTGTCACAGAGCTGAGAAATGCAAAGTCAACACGGCTGGGGCAACCAGAAGAAAACCCAAGACTAAACACTAAAGCAGTTCCCATTTCTGGTTTGGAGATTTCAAAGATGTGAGCACTGGAATCATCAGGAAGGCTTCCTGCAGGAGGTGACATGCACTTGGCTTCAGAAGTACATTATATTTAGGTACAAGGAGATTGGTGTCCCTAGTATAAAGAACAGCCATGGCCTAGAAGCAATAATTAACCAACATGTGTTGGAATGAGCAGAAGTAGCCCAACGTCCCCCTCTAGATCTGATTCTACTGCAGGCAAGAAAATTATGGCTCCTTCCTTTGCTCCAAGACTTGATTTTTTTTTAATATGGAAAATTAAAACAAAAACGAAAGAACTCCAGATGGATTTTAAACACAGTGGGGAGTTGGGCGGTGTGATGGCAGATGGCTATTTCAGCTGCACATGGGTAAAAATAATTTCAGCTCCCCAATCCCCAGGACTGCTCTGAACTTGTGAAAACCTCTTAAGGAAAAGCTGCAGTGTGGTGCTCAAAGCGCAGAGCTGCAGCAGATGGGGGCTGAGGGCTGGAGCACACCAACAAGAAAATAGCTCCCGCTGTTGGAAGGACGGCACCCAGACATCTTTAGAGCTGCCTTTTGCCAGGTTTTGTCTAGGTTGACCCTGGGTTCCCACCCAGGCCAAGGCTAACTCTCTATGCTTCTTCCTCTACACTGGGGATAAAGGGAAGTGGGATGTGTCAATGTGAGTGATCTCTGTGTATGTGGGGTGGGGACGGGGACGGGGGGATGTGATAGAAAAACAGAGGAGCAGAAAACATACAAAAGGGGAGGGTGAGGAATTTGTGCTCAGTGGAAGGAGACTGGTTCCAGAGGAGGACAGAGCGCTCGCAGACTTTCAAAGTTTGTACTTTGCGGTTCCAGTGGCTGCAGATGTTGTCAGACTGCTTCCTTATGACAGACTGGTTTTACCCACGTAGCGTAGTGGTTATGAATCAGGCTGCTAATCTCATGGTCAGCAGTTCAAAACTACCAGCTGTTCTGCGGGAGAAAGATGAAGCTTTCTGCTCCTGTAAAGATTTACAGCCTGTACAGGGTCACTATAAGTTGGAACCAACTCCATGGCACATAATAACAACAACACACTACACCCCATAGTCTTGGTGTGTCGCTGTGGGTTAATGCACCAGACTGCAGAGCCGTTTGAACTGCAAGGTTGGTGGTTCAAGCTCACCAGCTGCTCCTCCGAAACCCTACACAGGGTCGCTGTGGGTCAGAAACGACTTGACGGCACTTTACAACAACAACAACAACACACCCCAGAGTCCTGGTGTGGCTTTGTGGGCTAATGTGTCAGACTGCAAAGTTGTTTGAATTGCAAGGTTGGTGGTTCAAGTTCATCAGCTGCTCCTTGGAAACCCTATATGTGGTTGATAGGGTCGACATCAACTCGATGGCACTTAACAATAACAACAACAACAACAACAACACACCCCTGGAAACCTTGAGTGGTGCAAACAGTTAAGCACTAACAGAAATGCTGGAAGTTGGGTCTACCCAGAGGCGCCTCAGAAAGAAAGGCCTGGTCATTGAAAAAAATTGGCCACTGAAAACCATATGGAGCAAAATTCAACTCTGACACTTGTTGGGTTGCCGTGAGTCACAATGGACTGGACAACAACTGGTGTGGGCTTTGTGGTTCTGCAGTGCGCCTCAGAGATGTAAGACGAGGCTGGTGTGGAAGCCCTGTCCATCTGGAGAAGGCCACATTCTGCAGCACTGACCTTTGTCCCACTGAGTTAAAGAGGCTACAAGATAATCACAGGAGCACACTAGCTGGCCCGATGAATCAGGGCTAGAGGGCAGACATGCAAGGTAGGTTAGGACCAGCGTCAATATCCCTACTGGATTAAGCTCCAGAGCCATTTGAAATAGGAATGGTTGACTAGTTCATCTCTCATCCTGGGGTCTGGAATGGCAAATGTACAGAGATGAGGCCTCATGGAGAGTTGTGACCCTAGCGAAGAGGCCCTGGTGACCATGAGCCACGTTCACTCATTGCTGGACACTGTGGCTTACTAGTCTTATGACTTCCACTGTATGGCATGCTTGGTGCACATGACTTGGAGGAAGGCACAAGCCACACCAACATAATGGAAGGCTGAGGACACACTGTGACATCAGGGAAATTGGTTCCAGAGAGGAATCGTTTATGTATGTCCCATCCGATCTGGCCTCCCTGCTTGAGGGTGGTAGGTGTGAGGAGGGCCAGGCCACAAGTATATACACAGTGACAATTCTCACAAGCAGGGCACAACAGGATCATCTTTCCAAATGGAGGCAGGACCAAACCTTCCAAGAGAAATAGGTAAAAGAATATGGCCTGAGGACTGAACTGGGGCTCAGGGCTCAATTCCAGCCCAGGGCAGACCAGAGTGTGCCTTTGGTCACACCTGAGACCATTCACAGCATGAAAGAGAAAGTGTGGTAGAGAGAGACCGAGCTGGCCGATCGTTTTCGTGTGCAATGGGAGAGAGGGATGTTGGTGGTGTGAAGCTAGGGTTTCTGCCCACCAAGCTAGCTCCCATCTAGGCAGGGTCTGTGTCCAGCTCCTTCCTGTGGGCCCACCTTGATGCTGCTCTGTCTCCTTTTGCTCTAACCACCTGGTCAGTCTTCCCAGGTAAAGCTTAACTCCCTCAGGAGCCTCCATGTGACCACTCTGCCTGTTATCAGTCTCAATCTTCATCATAACTCCATGACAATTACCTACCGTCTTCAACCACACCTTCTCTCCCTGATATCCTTTCTTGACCAGGATCAGCAGTGCCTTCTGTCCCCAAATGACAGGAGGCATAATGTTGGGAGCAGAGAAGACCATCGATGAATGAAGAGATGTTCATGGGAACGTGGAGCATGGGCTAAGTCCAAGTCAGAGATGCCTAGCAGGAGAATTCAGGGAAAGGTGGAGCAGTGGTAGGGGTATCCCAGTAGGCTTTACAGAGTTCTCAGTCCCCTCTGTGGCCAGTATACCAAAGTGATCTTTGGACAGGAGAGGGAAAGGGAGCACAGCTAATGTTGTGGGATTTTCTCCAGTGCCTCTGACATTGCCATAATTAGTGTTGTTAGATGCCCTCAAGTTGATTTCCAACTCATAGAAACCCCATGTGGCTCCATAGGGTTTTCTAGGTTGTAAACTTCCACAAGGTCAGTGGTTCAAATCCACTGGCCACTTTAAGGGAAAAAGACCAGACTATCTACTCTTGTAAAGATTGAGTCTCAGAAGCCCTAAGGAGCTGTTCTGCTGTGTCCTAAAGGGCCCCAGTGAGTCAGAACTGACTTGATAATGGCAGATCGACAGGGACCTCTATGAGAGCTGATCTCCAGGACTTTCTCCTGTGGAGTCGTTGGGTGGGTTCAAACTGCCAACCTTTCGGTTACCAGCCAAGCACTTAGCCACTGCACAGTATTCTTATAAGGGTTAGAAATTATAATTTGCAGCTCACAGACCTTTTACAATAGTGTCAAATACTTAGATTTTGAGTTTTGCTAGGCAAACCATTTCATCTTATAGTTTTTAAAATAAAGTCCAGAGAAGTGAAATGATTTATTAATAGCAGATCTGTGACCAGGTTATGCATCTCTAAAGAAGAACCTTGTCTAGAAATGTGCTTATGTTATCCAGGCCTCTATGAGGGCTGAAGGGGACAGGGCACAGAGGAGAGAGCAGAGGGCAAACTCTGCTGAAGACCCAGCCAGGTGATAAAGCATGGGTATTATAGCCATGGTGATGGAGGAGGCGCTGAGAGTCTGAGGAATTGAACCTTTTGAGTCCCACATCCTCAGCACAAAAGTGAAGGGGAAGCACCTTTGGGCTCTTGTGCCCCAACTACTGTCCTCTTTATGCATTTGCATGGTCTCCCTCCCCTTTCTTAGTCACCAAGTGCCTGGAACTGGGCGCACTCACTGGCCTCATGAAGATCTACTATGTGCCCAGCATGCATTGTATGCCTAGACAAAACCAAATGAGTATGAAGTCAGGTGGGGTTCAGTGCTATGTGGAAAAACAACTGAGGACAGGGATCCCAAGTGTTGGGGAGGTGGCTGTTAGACAGGGTTAGAGAGGGTGGGAAGGTGACATTTGAGCAGCAACCTGGAAGCAGGAAGGAGCCAACCAATGGGTCACCTGGGGCAGGCACCTTCCAGGAGAAGGTGACAACACACGCAAAAGGTGGGAGGAACAGCAACCAGGCTGTGGACTGGGGCAAAACCAAAAACTAAACCCAATGCTCTCAAGTTGATTCTGACTCCTTGTTGTTATTAAGTGCCATCAAGTTAGTTCCAACCCATAGTGACCCTGTATAGGGTTTCCTAGGAGCATCTGGTGAACTTGAACTGCTAATCTTGCAGTTCAAACTGACATTGCAGTTTAGCACATTAACCCACAGCCACCCTATAAACAGAGTAGAACTGCCCCATAGGGTCTCCAAGGCTGTAATCTTTATGAAAGCACACTGCCACATCTTTCTGCCGTGAAGTGGCTAGTGGGTTTGAACCACCAACCTTTCAGTTAGCAGCTGAACACTTAACCACTGCACCAACATCGCTCCTTAAAGTAAGCAGAGGGGAGAGCAATACAAGATAAAGTCAAGAGGGAAACCCGTGGCAAAGGTATGGCTTTGACCTGGAGTGAGCACAATGGTAGCCATTTAAGCTTACAAGGAGCTAACGGTTTAAAAGGACGCTATGTTCACAGGCTAATTTAGTAACCTAAGGGAGAGACAATGTGTCCACATGATAGAGTCGACTTTTTCCCAATTGCTGTTGGAATGATTCCGACTCATGACAACTTCATGTGTGACAGAATCAAATGGTGTTCCAAAGTTTTGAAAACTATGATCTTTCAGAAACATGTCTTTTCCCAGGTGTCTCTGGATAGGTTTGAACTGCCAACTTTTCATTTAGTAACCATAGTGGGATAGGTTTGAACTGCCAACTTTTCATTTAGTAACCAAGCACTAACCCATAGTGGATTCATGGCAAGCCATGTGTTAGAAGGTAGAACTGTGCTCCAAAGGCTTTTCTTGGCTGTAATCTTTAGGGAAGCAGAACACCAGGTCCTTCTTTCATGAGGTCACTGGGTGAATTCGAACCACCAACCTTCAGTAGACAAACACCTAACCATTCTCAGCACTCAGGGACTCCTTAGAATAGACTCATTTTTGTTAATTGCCATCTGGTTGACAAGGGGGTCCCAAACTTTGATAATCAAAGACCTCTTTTGGCATTAAATGACCTCACAAACTCTTCCCTACCTCATAACAGTTACCATTTTAGCTGATTGGATAAACACTTACTGTTCCATTTCTAAAAGAATCCAGTTTTTACATCACAACAGCTTTACAGACATTTAAAGAGGAATTGGCATGGAGGTATGCAAGTTTCATTATTTATTTAGTATGAGGACTGCACGTTTAATAAGTAGATGGTTTTCAGACCCCTGTGACCCAAAAGTGGACCCCTGAAACTCTCTCACCATTTCCATTACATTGTCCAACCTAAACCCTGTTTCCTTAAACCTCACTGTTAGAAAATGTCTAATGCACTCATGTGGGCTACAGTGTGGATGAACAACATTAATAAGTGAGCAGGGATTCATAACTTGGAATTGATCCAAGGCTGAGATTCAAAAGATCCAAGAACCCCCCAAAACTATAGGTAAACTATGTAGTGAACTTTCATTAGATTCTCAATGGATCTCTGAATAAGGAAAAAGAGAGAGGTGGTAAGAACCCCAAGTTTAATGAGTTATTCCTTCCAGGTATTTATATGTGTTTTAACAAAGACTTTCAATGCTTAACCCCAAGCAGTGAGCTCCAGATAGGGGTAGGCATGTTGAAACCGTAACCCCAAGCAGAAAAGGAACCCTATGATATATGTTATTCACATTGGACCTCGGACTCATGACAATTCCACGCATTAGAGATCACCTGACTTTTCTTCCACACAACTCTGGGTGGGTTCAAACCTCCACTTGGGAATGAAAAACGTACCACACAACGGCTCCCATCTGAGAAACAACCAAAAAGCAAAGGTATGCTGTGCCACAAAATCATTTAAAAGGAATTCATATGTTTGAAGGAAAAAAAAAAAAAAATCCAAACACTATATGCTCCCCTCTGATAAATCATGCTTGATTTGAAGGTCAAGAGTATTCATGGTGTGCTGAAGGCTACAACTTGTGGTATGGTAGAAGAATTTGCAGGGTATAATTATGCACCCCTTTAACGTCCCCACTGCCTTCCACGTGATGTGAAACAATGTGTCACAGTCCCGTGCAGTCAAAGCAGTAATTTACAAGAGTCAGCAATTCCACAGGGCAGGTAGGCCATATTTCAAAACGGGAAAGGGAGTTCGGGGGAAAAAGAGGGGGAAATCAACCGATCAATTTACAAAGACCCTGTTTCTCTGTCGCTCTGTTGACCTTTCAGGCAAGACCTAATGCCAATTAGCTCAGTTATAAAGTCCATAATTCTTGTGGGGAAGGCTGTGTGTAGCACATGATCATTTTACAACGTTCGTCCTAATTTGCAGCCCCCAAACATGGGCTCCTGGGGCTGCAAGGTGGGGGCGGGGAGTTTGTTGGCAAGTGGCGGGAGCAGCTGTAAGGGATCACAGAGCACAATTACTGTCTGCGCATGGCCACATCTGGAAAACAGCTCGGCACTGGCTTTAAAATAGCATTCATGAAGAATGGAACCTTGTGTTGGGAAGCAGGGGGAGGGGGTTGTGGAAAGAAGTTAGGGAGGGGGCACCCTTCTGCCCACTGCGGTGAGGATGAAAAGACAACAAAGAAAACAGCCGGCAGGGTACCAGACCCTGGAGAAGAAGGTGTTGAGAGGACAAGGACAGCTGGGAGATGCAGTTACTTGACGGAGAGGTCTCTACCTGTCCTCATTTTTACCATCTTCAAACCTAGACGTTCAGGCAGAGTGGGACCTTGTTGCATTGCTTAAGGAGACTCTGTCTGCTATCTCATGTGATTTTAAGGGTATCTGAAAGACTCCCAAATAAGAAGCCATCTACTCCACAGGTACCTAAATTCAACCAGTAAACCTTCAGTTCTTTGTTCAGATGGTCCCGTTTATGGATATTACCTTGAAAAGGTTAATGTTCCTGTTACCACATAGCAGTTGCTCAGTAAATATTTGTTGACTAGAAATGATTAAATTATTTTGTAATTGACCAAAGCAATTCATTTCTCTAAGAGTTTTACTAGACAAATGACTCTGCATGGTGAGGGAAGAAGGGCAGGGAGAGAAGAGGAGACTACTTCGTTTGAAAAAGAAAATCCAATAGTGTATGTTTGAGTCCCCCAAACTCTGGGTCAACTGGCTGGGCTACTATTGTCAGTATTATGAATTATC
>NW_006412596.1:7729-8261 GCF_000296735.1 Chrysochloris asiatica | reverse complement strand
CTTGACTATGATATGTCTTGGTGATTTTCTTTTGGGGTCTACCCTTGGAGTTTGTTGAGCTTCTTGAATGTTTATATTTTCACTTTTCAGGATGTTAGAGAAATTTTCTTCTAGTAGTTCTTCGACTATTTCCTCTGTTGACTTGTGTGATTCTTCTTGTTCTGGAAAGCCAATAATTTTTAAGTTATTCCTCTTTATGTTGTCCAACATGAATCTTAGACCTTCCTCCAAATTTTTTATCCTTTTTTGTGTTTGTTCTTCTATCTTAGTGCTATTGAGAGACTTGTCTTCGAGCTTACTGATTCTTCCTTCCATCTCATCTATTCTACTACTCTGCCCTTTCAGAATGGTTTCTATTTCTGGCATTTTGTTATTGATTGTTTGGACCTCTTTCTGTAGGTTTTGAATGGTTTCCAAATCTGTATCTATCTTGTTTAATTGCTCTTGTATCACTTTCCTGACTTCTTCCTTATTTTTCTGAACTCCATTGTAAAGTGTTTTGAAACATTTTATAATCATTTTTCTGAATTCT
>NW_006412596.1:3971-6829 GCF_000296735.1 Chrysochloris asiatica | reverse complement strand
CTAGCTGATATCAAGTGATGGGAGACACATGAGAATGCCAAAACATGGAGATAGTACTCATTCAACCTAGATTGGATGCCTGGATGATAAGACCTGAAAAAGAGAAAGATGAAAAAAAAAATTGTTTTTTAATCTGTAGCTTAATATAAGTATGTCTTTAATGTCCTAACTCTCTTTCAGTCACTTCTGCCCTCCTCTTCTTGTTGTTATGTGTGTCAAGTCAATTCTGACCCGTTGCAACCCTGTATAGGGTTTCTGAGGAGCAGCTGGTGAGATTGAACCACAAACCTTGCGGTACAAAAGGCTTTGCAGTGTGGCACCTTAACCCATAGCGCTACGCCGGGACTCCTCTCAAACCAGTGAAAAAATGCAGACCAAATGGGACACCCATCCGCGTCTCAGCTTTGCTGAGTGTGCAGGTTCCTGGCAGAAGAAACCACCAGCAGTAAGGGTGGTTCATGGCCTTGCGGCTAAGCCCTTACCACTATTCGCCTGAATGGAGTTGGGCAAACAGTGAGCGCACCAATTATCCGACACCAAAGAAAAAATTAAAATCAGAACCACGCAAAATTGGCAAAGTATATTGTGCACCTTTCTATCCCAAGGTTCCTACAGTGTGTTTCCATGGTGTCTCTGTGGCCCATATTTTGTCCCACCGCTTGGTCTTTCCCAGGATGTCGGCTCAGGCCTCCGAGCCCGGACGGCAGATTCAAAAGTGTGCGATTTTTTACTTCAGCTCCAAATTCCACAGGCTATAAGCCTTAAAACCTTTAAACTATTCCTATCTCTGTGGTTCTGAGTTTTGGAGCTCTGTCCTGCCTCTTTTTTGCCTGGAATTCTGAGTTATTGCTGACAGCGACCTTCACTACACCTTCACCTTAGCCACCATCAAGCCCTGCCTCCATAATTAGTTTTTTGGAAGTTCGACTTTCTCTGATTTCAGCACATTCATTGTCAAACTACCTGAAAATATCTACTTGCAGAAGTTTGAAGTTAACTGTTGATTTGTTTGAAAACATTTCTAAGCCACACAGTATTATCAAAAAATAGTCAAACAACACAAGATTATTATTTTAAGAATGAACACCAGACTGTGAACCGCAAGGTTGGCAGTTCAAACCCAACTGCCACTCCACGGAAACCCTATACAGGGTCACTATGAGTCAGAACCAACTTGATGGTATGCAACAACAGCAAAATGCCAATAATGATTCACCGAACTTGTGATGGTATTTTCCTGTATAATGCTTGAAAAATTTCACAGAACTTGGGATTCGGTCATCTATTTTAGAACTTATAATATTAGATAAGGAATTTATTTTAGTTACAGAATGACAATAAATAAGTATGTGATAAACTAACCATAATATTTAAAAGTTACTACTTGACAATCACCATAGTAATATAGTTTCATGAAAGATTTATCAATACCTACTAAAAGCAATAAGTAAAAGGCTGGTAAACAGATTACTCTGGTGTGGCACTGCAGTATAATACACTAGACCACAGAGTTGATTTGAACTACAAGGTTGGCAGTTTAAAACCCCCAACCACTCCTCAGAAACTCTTGACAGGATCATTGTGAGTCAGAATTGACTCCCTGACACTTAACAATAACAATAACAAGATACATATTAATTGCAAATGAAAATTTGTGACATCCCAGTGAAAATGAACTTGTCAAATCTACTTCAAGTAAATGATTAAAGTTAACATTACCAATTATGGGATAAATAGAAATCATATGTTCTTTAATATAATGTATGCAGACACAATAGTATTTCTGAAGCAATCCTGTCAAATATGCACAAATAAGACACTACCCAAAAGTGAAACTGCTAGATAATATGAAGTCATGGTGTAGCGTTGTGGGTTAATATTCTGGACTGCAAAGTCTGTTTGAACCACAAAAATCGGTGGTTCAAACTCACTAGTTGCTCCTCAGAAACCCTATGCCGGGTCACTATGGGTCAGAATTGACTCAACAACAATCCTGTGGTAACATCAGAAAAAACAGAAATTAGGGAAATTACACAAGGTTAACCTGTATGATTCGTCATCACCAAGGAGAAAAATATATTAAGGAACAGTTCCAGACTGATGTTATTAATTGCTGTTGATTGGGCTTTGATTCCTGGTTCTCCCATGTATAACAGAATGAAAAGCTGCCTAGCTCTATACTATTTTTACAACTGTTGTTTGACTTGAGTGCATTGATGCAACCACTCTGTGTTTTGAATGAATTTTACTCTTGAGGATCATCTTCTAGTACTAGGTTAGATAATACTAGATGGGACCCATAGGGATATTTTGGACTAAGTTTTAGAATTGGATCACGAGGCCCTTTATCCTAGTGTCTCTTAATCTGGAAGCTTCACTGAAACCTGTCCAAATGGGGTGACTCTAGTAGTATTTGGAATATCAGTGACATAGCTGTTAATATCACAGCAAAACAGGAATGCTAAATTACAAGAATCCATCCTGGATTCTATATAACATAATTTTTTAACATAAAGATTTATTTTACTTTGTATTTCAATCTACAGTTTATATACACTAATTAATGTATACTAACTGTCCACCACTCTTCTACAAATTACGTTATACTCTGGTGAATTGTTGTAATCTTGGTGTTGCTGTAATTCTGGAAGGTTTACCACCTGTGTTTTAAATATCAGCATGGTCACCTGTAGTGGACATATTTAAGTTGAACTATCAAAATAAAACAGAATAGGTAGGAAAGGCACACCATTTCTGAAATGCTGATATTGACAGGTGCCACTGAGTTGGGACTGACTCATAGCAACCTTAATCACAACAGAACAAAACACCGCCCAGTCCCGTGCCAACCTCACAAT
>NW_006412596.1:0-1535 GCF_000296735.1 Chrysochloris asiatica | reverse complement strand
AGGATTTGTTCTCTCTTTTGGGTTACTGTATCCATAGGTGTAGGTCAAGTTCATCAAATTGTATCAGGTCACTCTTTTTTTTTTCCTCTTCTTTCTTCTCCTGGTTGAGTCCAAATGATCAGTTTTAAGGAAAAGACCTCTTTAAAGTGTTACACAGCAAATATATTAGTTTGAGAACTAAGGTGTGCCTGACCCAAGCCATGTATTGTCAATCACCTTATATAAGGTGTGAAAGTTAGATGGTGAATAAGAAAGACGACAGAAGAATAGATACATTTGAATTATGGTGTGGGAGAAGAATATTGAAAATCTCATGGACTGACAGAAGAACAAACACGTATGTCTTCTAAGAAGTACAATCAAAATGCTCCTTAGCAGCAAGGATGATGAGACTTACTCTTCCTTTGGACATGTCTCAGGAGACATCAATCCCTGTAAAAGGACATCATGCTCAGTAAAGTGGAGGACTACGACAGTGGCAGAAACCATGGACTCAAACATAACACCATTTTTGAGCATGTTAGATTTCAGTCATGCATAGGCTTGCTATAGTTTGAAACTGATTCAAAGGCATCTGATGAAAACAATAGTAATAACTCTGTATGTGATGCTGTAGTATAAGCACTAGACTGTTAATAGAAAAGACCGGGAATTCAAACGAACCAGCTTCTCCATGGGAGATCAGATCTTCTGCTCCCCATAAACATTACAACATCATCCTAGCTATACATGGTTTGCCATGAGTCAAAACTGACTCAAAAGCACTTAGCAAAAACATTGTTAGTTAGCCAGGATATGAGTTATGATTGTGGGTCTATGAGAGTTAAACAATCTATGGAAATTTGGTTTAAAGTGATATGATTATATTCAGACAATGGCATTATCAAACTTTTTTTAGATAATTTGTTGTTGCTGTTAGGTGTCATCGAGTCAGTGCTGACCCATAGCAACCTTATACACAGCATAACGAAACACGGCCCAATCCTGGGCCAACCTCACTACTGTTGTTGCCATGCTTGAGTCCATCGATGCTGCCACTTGGCCAATCCATCTCGTTGGGGGTCTTCCTCTTCTTCTCTGACCCTCCACCTTACTAAACATGATATCCTTCTCCAGCAACTGGTCCCTTCTGACAATATGCCCGAAGTATGAGAGATGAAGTTTGACCAACTTGTCCTTCAAGGAGTACTCTGGCTGCACTTCTTCCAAAATTGTTCTATTGGTTCTTTTGGCAGTCCATGGCACTTTCAATATTCTCTTCCAACACCATAACTCAAAAGAATCAAATCTTCTTCGGTCTTCCATATTTACTGTCCAGTTTTCGCATATATATTGAAAATACCATGACTTGGGTCAGGTGCACCTTTGTCCCTTTAAAAAGGGTTTGTGCAACAGATTTACCTAATGTAATACATTATTTGGCTTCTTGACTGCTGTTTCTGTGAGTGTTGATAGTTGATCCAAGAAGAATGAAGTCCTTGACAACTTCAATCTTTTCTCCATTGATAAGAATGTTGTTTATTGGTCCAGTGGTG
>NW_006412595.1:6791-8118 GCF_000296735.1 Chrysochloris asiatica | reverse complement strand
GATGTATACTTACAGCTGTTTCTCTTCATTTTGAGTTGTGCCCCATCAATAAATGATAGTTTTGAAAGCTTTTTACCCTATTCATGTCATCATCGCCAACTCTACTTTGAGGAGGCAGTTCTCCAATCATATTTTGAGTGCCTTCCAACCTGAGGGGCTCATCTTCTGGTGCTGTTTCTGACAATATTAAGGTGCTATTCATTATGTTTCATTTTTCAGTATTCTGGTGCTAATAGTGTTCCACTTCTTTTCATAAGGTTTTCAGTGACTAAATATTTAGAAGTAAGCCCATCTTCCCTTTTTCCTAATCTGTCTTAGTCTGGAAGCTAAGCTGAAACCTATTCCTCATGGATGAACTCGCTGGCATTTAAAATACCTATGGCATCGTTTCAGAATCACAGCAACACAAAAGCCACCACAGTATACAATCTGATAGATGAATCATGAATTGGGTTGATTGGGGAATTTAATATGTTACTACTTAGGATCAGAGTAGTCCTGGTGTGGCGCTGTGGGTTAATGTGCCAGACTGCGAAGCCATTTGAACTGCAAGGTCGGCAGTTAAAGCTCATCAGCTGCTCCTCAGAAACCTTATACAGACTCGCTATGGGTTGGAATCGACTCTACGGCACTTAACAACAACAACAACACTTAGGATCAGAAATACTTAGGATTCATTTCTTCCAGTCAGGGATACCTCCCTGGTCCTTTTCCTTTCAGATTCAAGCCTCTGCCTTGCTTAGGTAATATTAGGAAGTTCCTTTAGCATTGTCAATAAATACCGAAAGGACACTCCACTTAACCATGAGCCTTGGCCTGAAGGTATTCAACTCTAATTCTATGGGCCAGCAATCCTAGTCCCCCCAGTTAAGTGCCTTAAGGCAACCAGTTTCACAAGCAAGCCTTCTCAACTTTACTTGCTTTCAACTTTTCTTGCTCCATAGACCAGGAACCCCACTGCTATGTCTCAAGCTCTGACTATTTCATTGTGCTTCTGAAACTCTTCTACCACTGCCCTGTCCCTTCTCTGTTGTCACAGCATTCTGTCTTCTGGATTGAGGTGGTTCAGTGTGTAAGTGTGTAATAGTCTTTAAGTATACTGGGATCCTGGCTCTTATTTCTTGATGATGCTGAGATTCCTTGCTCCTGTTTCTGAGATGGTTCATGCTACAGCCAGTGGGATCATGAAATTGAATAATTTCCATTTTAAAGTTCCAAGTTTTTACAATCACAATGCACGGTATTAATATTCACTCACAACTAAATCATGTGATTCTATCAATATTCCCCCAACCTTCTCTTACCTAGTTGTTATTGTTGTTATATG
>NW_006412595.1:3330-4951 GCF_000296735.1 Chrysochloris asiatica | reverse complement strand
TTTCGTTCCTCTAGCCACTCCAGGTTGGTCTGCTCATCCTTTCAAGTGGAGATTTCTCATCTCTGGAGATCTGGATGTGGTTTGGGTTTCTACCTATAGTTTTATGCTGGGGGGTGGGGGGAGGGTTATAGCTCAGACTTCAACTGACATTGGAAAAAGTTGTCAAATAATCTTTTCCAATTAAATTTCTACTTTCAAACTATTTTTTTTTCAGGATAGTATTATTTCTGAGGTAGTAATATGAGTATTGTTACGTGCTGTTAGTTAATATGGTTCTTACTCATAGAAACCCTGTATAGGTTTCTGAGTAGCAGCTGGTGTAATCTTACAAGTAGCAGTCTGGAGCTTATACTACAACACCACCCCGGGTCTCCATATAGAATGGTATGATATTTAAACAAAATACACATAAAATTACAGAACTTGTCAAACTAGAAGATGTCATAGAGATTGTCTAGTTTTTCTGTCTCTATTGTATAGATGAGATTCACCAAGGAGTTTTTAGAGTGTCAGTGAGTTTTTAAGAGACATGTGGATTGCTAGTAACAGAAAAGGGTCAGGAATTCTTTTTTTTCCTCTGATAATCCAAGGAAATAGACTTTTAATAACACTTCTATATTTTAGCCATGTAATATAGGTCTGGTCACTGATTATGTATAGATGAGAACAACGTATAGTTTTCTTTGTTCTTAAGAGAAACAAGATTCATTTGTGCAGGGGTTAACTCATTCTTCACTGTTCTTACGCTCAGGTAAGAGTCATTTTACAAACTGTTTTTTTTTTGTTGTTGTTGTTGTTGTTGTTTTTTGCTGTTTCTTTTTTTTCCCCCTTGTTTGTCTATGTTGAATGCCTTCCAAAACCCTTTTAGTTTCTCCCTCTCTCCCCTTTTCTTTACCTGTATGTAGTCTTGTTAATCTTAGTGTAGAATTTCTTATCTTCGAAGGTGGAGTTTAATGAAATAGACTAAAATCATAAAATTAAAAGTTCAAAGCCCAAACCAAAATCTCCATAAGATAGGACTTCATTCTTTAATATGGTGATAATTTTTAAAGTCATATTTTCCATAAGCAGATATGCTATGAGGCTAATGAAGGTATAGCTTCAAGAAACCCTTTTATCCAAGGACTTGGGAGAAAACTAAGTTATATATTCATATCAAAATGCATTTGCAAGTTTTACAAAATTAAGCTATTGGTTTCCCTGACCAGGCAGCACAGGTACGCAGGCTCCGGAGAATACGGGGGTGGTATCACACAGGGAGGCCCTGGCCTGGTAGACAGGCAGCCTTGGGGCAACATAAAACATTAGGTCTTAACATTATGAGCTTGCTTTTTTAAAAAATCAAACTGCTGAGGAGTTACAAGTATTTTGAGCCTCTACCCACCTGTGCTTAGTTCCCACCCCTGGGATTGCCCCGCCCATTGCAGAGCATGGAGCTCAGGGCTTCAGCGGAGCTCAGGCTTCAGAGGGCGGACGCTCCCGGAGAGCTAGCGGGGCCACAGGAACTAGCGTGATCCATACCAGGGGGGGCCTCATTGCCACGTTGGACATTGTCGGCGTGGATATAGGGCAAATTGGGGTGCTCACGGCACAGGGAGACAGAGAGTGGCATTGTAGATGT
>NW_006412595.1:0-555 GCF_000296735.1 Chrysochloris asiatica | reverse complement strand
AATATAATGACAACAAATAATCAATACCTATCGATAATTACACTGAACGTAAAAGGATTGAATGCACCTGTTAAGAGACGGAAGGTGGCAGAATGGATAAGAAAACAAGATCCTTCAATATGTTGTCTGTAAGAGATGCATCTCACACATAGAGACAGAAACAGATTAAAAGTGAAAGGATGGGAAAAAATATACCAAGCTAATTGCAATAAAAAGAGAACAGAAGTGGCAGTGCTAATCTCGGATAAAATAAACTTAAAGGCAAAAACCAGCATAATAGATAAAGATGGACATTATCTCATGATTAAAGGGACAATTGAACAAAATGAAATAACCATATTAAATACCTATACTCCCAATGAAAGAGCACCAAAATATCTAAAATAAACTCTAATAGATTTGAAGAAAGAAATAGATGAATCCACAATAATAATGGGTGACTTTAATACAGCACTTTCAAAAATGGATAGAACAACCAGAAAGAAACTTGACAAAGCCACAGAAGAACTAAACAACACAATCAACCAACTGGACTTTATAGATGTGTACAGAGAA
>NW_006412594.1:2997-8342 GCF_000296735.1 Chrysochloris asiatica | reverse complement strand
GCCCAGGATCGAACATTGTTTCGTTCTGCTGTGCATGGGGTCGCTATGAGTCGGTTCCGACTCGATGGCACCTGACAACAACAACAACAACAGCCATAAGGATTAGAAGATCTGCAATATGCAGATGATAAAATGCTGCTTGCTGAAAGTGAAGAAGGCTTAAAATATTTACTGATGAAGATCAGAGACCACAGCCTTCAGTATGGGCTCCACCTCAATGTAAAAAAAAAATAAAATCCTCACCACTGGACCTAAATAAATAAATGATGATAAACAAATATTGACATTTTCAAAGACTTTCATTTTTCTCAGACCCACTGTCAACACTCATGGAAGCAGCAGTCAAGAAATTAAACGATGTATTGCATTAGGCAAATCTGCTGCAAAAAAACTCTTTTCAAGAGCAAAGAGGTCAGAGTTTGAGGCCTGACCCCAGCCATGGTATTTTCAATAGCCTCATATGCATGTGAAAGTTGGGCAATGAATAAGGAAGACCATAGAAGAACTGATGCATTTGAGTTTGGGGATTGGAAAAGAAACTAAAAGTACCATGGACTTCCAGAAGAACAAACAAATATGTGGTGGAAGAAGTACATCCTGAACACTCCTTAGAGGTCAGGATTCTGAGACTTGGTCTCTCACACGTCAGAAATATTATCAGGAGGGACAATCCCTAGAGAAGAACATCAGGTTTGGTAAAGTGGAAGTTCAGCCAAGAAGAGAAGCCTCCCCACCGCCCCCCCCAATGAGATGGATTAGCACAGTGGCAGCAGCAATGGGCTCAAGCTTAACAACAATTAAAAGAACGGAGCAGGACCGAGCAGTGTTTCATTTTGTTGTTCATAAGGATGCTATGAGTCCGAATCGACTTGATGGCGCTTAACAACAACAAACCCAAAAATATGAAAGCAGGGGCTCAAACATATACACTAACGTTTATTATAGAATTATTCACAATAGCCTAAAGTAGAAACTATGAAAGTGTTCTTCAAAAGTCAAATGGGTAAACAAAAAGTGGCATATACATATGTAAAAGAATATTGTTCTGCCACAAAAAGGAATGAGATCTTAATACATGCTACAACATATGTGGATCTTGAAAACATGCTAAGTGAAATAAGCTAGACATAAATTGAGAACTATTACAAGGTTCCACTTTTATGAAATATCTACAATAGGTGAGTTCACAGAGACAGAAAGTATATTAATGGTTACCGGGAAGTGAGGGGAGGAGGAAAGGAAAGTTATCTTACATTGGATGCAGAGTCTCTGTTTGGGGTGATGAAAAACTTGGAAACAGATAATGGTAATGGTCACACAACACTGTGAATATAATTAAAGTGAAAGAACTGTACACTTTTAAATGGCAAGATTTATGTTATGCATATTTTACCTAGGAAAGGAACTCACTTTTCAATTCAAATCATTCTAAATGCTCCCCTCCCTACGCTATCCCCACCACACACATACACACGCACACACGCACACACACAGAAGTCCAAATTTAAAAGAAATAAAGAAGGCATGGAGCCCTGCCTGTTGACATCATCATCACTCTGTTTTGCATATAAGGAACCTGAGCCTTAAGGAGACAAGGAACTTATTTAAAGTCACATGGCGAGCAAGTGGTAGAACTGAAATCTAAACTCTGAATTTTCTGATTCCAGAGTCTAAGTGCTACACCCTTATGTTGAATTTACACAGCCCAGAGCTGTGCTGTTGTGGCATTGTGGGTTAATGCACTGGACTGCAAAGTTGGTTTGAACCACAAGGTCAGTGGTTCAAGCTCACCAGCCACTCCTCGGGAACCCTATACAGGGTCACTGTGGGTCAGAACTGACTCAACAGCACTTAACAACAACAGCTTTCACTGGGTCCTGGTGTGGAAGTGTAGTAGAAGCCCTGGACTGGTGCTCTCAGAAAGCCTATACAGGGTCGATATGAGCTGGAACCAATTTGATGGCACACAACAGAGCTTTTATCATGTTGTCCTGTATCTTGATATTTCTTCTATGTTTACAATGACATAATTGACAGCTTTTATGGTTGTGTGCCTGGCTTTCAAGTTTAAATTTAGTTGTGGAATTATTTCTTAAATGAGTAGTTTTCATACTGGGGGATATGTATGCTTGGAGGATCATGGAGACTTTCAGTGCCTACACATCACCTAAATTGTGAGCATATCATAAAATAAGGCATGTTCACAGAACACAGAATGTAATAAACATTCAATATAAACCACAGAGCAGGAAGATTCTTAGTCTTACCACATAAGGGTTCCTAGGGCCCCTGAGAGTTAACCACATTTTTGCCAGCAATTTAGACTATGAGTAAGAAGAGGATGGTTAAATGATACCAAGACAACTCAGACAAAATGGAGATGCATTATTTTCAATTAAGGCCTGTCCTGCGTCCATAAAATTGCTTCCCATGAACCTAACTCCAATCAAGGCAGTTTGGGACACAGAATTTTATCTTCTTACAGTGACCTAAACAATGAACAGTATTAATTTTTAAGTCACTCACAAATGTTTATCTGAATTTCAAATTGTGTACTTAGAATCTAGTATCTTACGACACAGCTAACAACAAAGAAAATGAATTCAAGAGAGAATAGGAATTTAATGTGTACACACATGGAAGGGATGTCCAGCCTTCCTATTTACCAAGCTAGGTCAGGGAGCTAGTTGTATGCATTGCATCTAAAAACAAAGAAGATTAAGACTTGAAACAGATAAGAGGAGACTGCATGGTCTCCCAATGCTCTTGTGGAAGCAGAACCCAAAATCTGAGAATGAGAATAAATCATGACGTGTAGCAAATAGCAAGTAAGCAGTGAATCAAGATACCATAATGCTATATCCACAAGATAATGTGTTACCTCATTTGTCCAAAACACAACTCTAGAAATAATTCTATTTATCCAGCAAGAAATGATGTGACAATTTGCAATATATAAAAACATTATCTTTCAAAGAAATAAAATGACTAACTTATCCACTAAGTTCTGGAATGTGTAAGAGAAAACTACTAATCTTTTCATGAAATTTTTACATTTGAGACATTACCTCAGAAGTGCTAAACTCCTTCAAGTTAGTTCTTAGAGCTTAAAACAGGATCTCTGACCAGAGGTCTCATTTCTAAATATTCAACTAAAATTTATCTATGATTTAGATTGGCACCAAATATGGATAAATTTTGTGATCCTCTATAAGTTGAGGCATCTGATGACAATGCACTATTAACAGAAATTTTGTATTTTTATGTGTTGTTGTTGTTGTTAAGTTCCGTCGATTCGGTTTCAGCACATAGCAGCCCAGTAGAGGGTTTCCAAGGAGCAGTTGGTGAGCTTGAACTACTGACCTTGCAGGTCAAACCATCTTTGCAGTCCAGCACATTATCCTGTAGTAACATAGTAATTATAATGGCCTTCTAGGTAATTTCATCGTGCCATAACTTAAAGTAAATTTTACATTTGAAACTATATAGCTTTCAAGAAGCAATACTAAATTCTATAAATGAATAATGCACTTTCACCATTATAATGTTTGTATTAGACACTAGATTTAGTTATAGAGTAATCTCTGGTGTTTTTGCCTTTTTTCTGAGAAACTGGATAGGTAATTAAATAAGTAAACTAGAATGTGGAGCTCTGGTAGTGTAGTGGTTACGAATCGAGCTGAGAACCTTAAGGTCAGCAGTTCGAAACTACCAGCTGTTCCACGGGAGAAAGATGAGGCTTTCTGCTCCCGTAAAGATTTACAGCCTTGGAAACCCTGTACAGGGTCGCTATGAGTCGGTTCCGACTCCACAGCACATAACCACCACCATTATGGCTTTTATGGTCCCAATAACTTTTTTAATGTTGAATAACAAAATGCCATATGAAGAAAGTCTACCAACTTATAAAATCAATACCATATTACAAACAGCTGATTGCTTCAAAACAGAAAAATAATTCTTGGAAATCAAGTCTGCAGGAAATTTTCAGGTATATGACAAGGTGAAAATAATAAAATTATTTGATACTTGAAAATAAAACTAGTTTCTGGAAGTTTTGTCTCACAGACCACACACCTGCATTTGTTTTGCCTGTCTTTTAAGATTGATTCTTTCAATACAAAGGATGATTGTTTTTCCAATATTTCTTTTTCAACCTTATATTCTACAGAAGTATTCACATAAGGAGAGCTAGAAGGGCACATACACATCATCAATCACAGTGGACAAGTCAGTTCCACGTTTAGTCAATTATTCATTCAGTACTCTTTCCCAGTTCAAGGTAGCCTCATCTCCTGGAGGGAATTGTCATGTAGTCATCATCTAGACAACTGAGCACTACTTTTCATTCCCAGTATCTTAGAGACTGTTCTGGTTTTTCTCCGACTTTTTTCCAACAGAAGAGGTGGTAGGGGGATGTGGCTATAATGATCATTAACACAGTCACTCTGATTCAACATTAGTTAACAATTTTCCAAATATGATTATCTCACTAAATACATGATTGTGGTGGTTGTGTGCCACTGGGTTCCCAGAGCTGTAAATCTTTACAGGAGCAGAAAGCCTCATCTTTCTCCTATGGAACAACTGGAAGATTTCAACTGACCTTGCAATTTAGAGCCCAGCTCGAAATCCACTACACCACCAGGGCTCCTTATACATATATGAGAGGCTTTCAAAAAAATTCATGGAAAACATTCCATTATCTTTCAAGTCCATTTTTCTAGGAGCCTTTTAAAGTCCCTTTGTACATGTGTGCATGTCCTTTTACTTATCCATTTGAAATTAAACCTTGCTCTAAAAATTCAGTGTGCAACAATGCAATTCCTAAGAATAACATAGTATCTTATGACAATAATACTACTATCGCACCTAACAAAATTAAAAGTAACTCCATAACATGATCTAGTATGCAGCCTATACAGTATTCAAATTTCATCTATTTGCTGTTGTTGTTGATGTTAGGTGCCAGCTAGTCGGTACCAACTCATAGCAACCTTATACACAGTAGAATGAAACACTGCCCATCCTGGGCTAGCCTCACTACTGTTGCCACACTTGAGTCCATCGATGCTGCCACTTGGCTAATCCAACTTGTTGGGGGGTCTTCCTCTTTTACTCTGCCTCTCCACCTCACCAAAAATGATATCCTTCTCCAGTGACAGGTCCTTTCTGACAGTATGAAAGAAGAAGCTTGGCCACCTTGGCCTCCAAGGAGCACTCTGGCTGCACTTCTTCCAAAACGGATCTATTGGTTCTTTTGGCAGCCCAAGGCACTTTCAATATTCTACTCCAACACCATAACTCAAAAGCATCAATTCTTCTACAGTCTTCCTTATTCACTG
>NW_006412594.1:0-533 GCF_000296735.1 Chrysochloris asiatica | reverse complement strand
CTACCATCTGTTCCACGGGAGAAAGATGAGGCTTTCTGCTCCCATAAAGATTTGCAGCTTCAGAAACCCTGTGCAGGGTCACTTTGAGTTGGAACTGACTCCACAATACTTAACAACAATGGGCAAATAGATTTTTATTTACTCAAAATATTACAATCAATTAGATGGTTTTTTAATATAAACCATCCCAAATTTGATTAGTAGGAGCTTTCTTAAGCCGTATTCAAAAACCTTGGTTTTAATACAATGTGACTGAACTCCTTTTATAAAGGTAATTTTTCTACAGAAAAAAATCATACTCATCCATTTAATTGAATTCAAAACTATTTATTGAGCATTTATCATGTACCAGACAGCTGTCTAGGTGTTGGGGATATATGAATGAACAAAAGAATCACTATAATCAAGTTTACAAAGATCATGGAGACAAATAGTAGACAAAAAGCTACATAATAGTCCAGATCGTGGTAAGTGCTTGGGAGAAAAATCATGTAAGGTAGGAGATGGATAGTGATGAGGAATTTATATTTTTT
>NW_006412593.1:7349-7974 GCF_000296735.1 Chrysochloris asiatica | reverse complement strand
GCTAGGTCTAGGGTTGTTAGGGCTTTAGGGCTAGGGCTAGGGCTACAGCTGTTAGGGCTTTAGGGATACTGCTAGGGCTAGCCTGTTAGGGCATTAATGCTAGGGCTAATGCTCTGGTTGTTAGGGCTTTAGTCTTAGGGCTAGGCCTATTAGGTCTTTAGGGCTAGGGCTAGTGCTAGGGCTATTAGGTCTTTAGGGCTAGGGCTAGGGCTACAGCTGTTAGGGCATTAGGGGTAGGGCTAGGGATAGCTTGTTAGGGCTTTAGGGCTAGGGCTAGTGCTAGGGCTGCTAGGTCTTTAGGGCTAGGGCTAGTGCTTTTAGGGCTTTAGGGCTAGGGCTAGGGCTAGGGCTTTAGGGCTAGGGCTAGGGCTAGTGCATTAGGTCAAGTGATTTAGGGCTACGGCTGTTAGGGTTTTAGGGCTAGGGCTAGGGCTAGGCCTGTTAGGGCTTTAAGGCTAATGCTAGTTCTAGGGCTGTTAGGGCTTTAGAGCTAGTGCTAGCGCTAGGGCTGTTAGGGCTTTAGGGCTAGGGATAAGCCTGTTAGGGCTTTAGGGCCAGGGCTTGGACTAGGGCTGTTAGGGCTTTAGGGGTAGGTCTAGGGCTCGGTCTGTTAGGGCTTTAGGGC
>NW_006412593.1:2596-6143 GCF_000296735.1 Chrysochloris asiatica | reverse complement strand
CTTTAGGGCTAGGCTTAGGGCTGTTAGGGCTTTAGGGCTAGGGCTGATAGGGCTTTTGTGTTTGGGTTAGGGCTAGCGCTTATACGGCTTTTGGGCTTGTGCTAGGGCAAGGGCTGTTAGTGTTTTAGGTCTAGGGCTATGCCTGTTAGGGCTTTAGGGCTAGGGCTTGGGCTAGGGCTGTTAGGTCTTGGGGTAGGGCTAGGGCTAGGACTATTAGGGCTTTAGGGCCAGGTCTAGGGCTGCTTGGGCTTTAGGGCTAGTTCTAGTGCTAGGGATGTTAGGACTTTAGGTCTAGGTCTAGGGCTGTTAGGGCTTTAGGACTAAGGCCAAAGCTAGTGCTTTAGGGCTAGGTTTAGGACTAGGGATAGGGCTAGGACATTAGGGAAAGGGCTTTAGGGCTAGGGCTAGGGCTGTTAGGGCTTTAGGGATAAGGCCAGGGCTAGGGGATCAGTGCTAGGTTTAGGGCTAGGGATAAATCTAGTGCTTTAGGGAAAGGGCTTTAGGGCTAGGACTGTTAGGGCTTTAGGGCTAGGGCTAGGGCTGATAGGGCTTTAGGTCTAGGGCTTGAACTTTTAGGGTTTTAGGGCTAGGTCTAGTGCTGTTGGGGCTTTAGGGCTAGGGCTAGGGCTGTTAGGGCTTTAGGGCTACAGCGAGGGTTAGGGCTTTAGGGCTAGGTCAAGGGTTAGGGCATTAGAGCATGGGCTTTAGGGCTAGTGCTAGGGCTAGGGATGTTAGAGCTTTAGGCCTATGTCTAGGGCTGTTAGGGCTTTCGGGCTAGGCTTAGGGCTGTTAGGGCTTTAGGGCTAGGGATAGGGCTAGGGCTTTCGGGAAAGGGCTTTAGGGTTAGGGCTACGGCTTATAGGGCTTTAGAGCTCAGGTTATGTCCAGAGCTGTTAGGTCTTTAAGGCTAGGGCTAGGGCTGATAGGGCTTTAGGGCTAGGGCTAGAACTTTTAGGGCTTTAGGTCTAGGGCTAGGGCTAGAACTTTTAGGGCTTTAGTGCTAGGTCTAGTGCTGTTGGGGTTTTAGGGCTAGGACTAGGGCTGTTAGGGCTTTAGGGCTAGGTCTAGGGTTAGGGCTTTAGGGCTAGGTCTAGGTCTAGGGCATTATGGCATGGTGTTTAGGGTTAGGGCTAAGGCTGTTTGGGCTTTAGGGCTTGTGCTAGGTCAAGGGATGTTAGGGCTTTAGGGCTAGGTCTAGGGCTTTTAGGGCTTTAGGGCTAGTGCTGTTAGGGCTTTCTGGCTAGGCTTAGGGCTGTTAGGGCTTTAGGGCTAGGGCTAGGGCCAGGGCTGATAGGGCTTTAGGGCTAGGTTTAGGGCTAGGGCTTATAGGGCTTTAGGGCTAGGTATAGGACAAGGGCATTTGGGCAATGGCTTTAGGATTAGGGCTAGGGCTGTTAGGTCATTAGTGCTAGGGCTAGGGCTAGGGCTTTTAGGGCTTTAGGGCTAGGGCTAGGGCTCTTAGGGTTTTAAGGCTAAGGCTAGGGCTGTTAGGGCTTTAGGGTTAGGGCTATGGCTAGAGCTGTTAGGGCTTTAGGGCTAGGGCTTGTGCTAAGGCTAGGGCTGTTAGGGCTTTAGGGCTAGGGCCAGGGCTAGAGCTGTTAGGGCTTTAGGGATAGGGATAGGGATAGGGCTGTTAGGGCTTTATGGTTCGGTCTAGGGCTAGGACATTAGGGAAAGGGCTTTAGAGCTTGGGCTATGGCTGTTAGAGCTTTAGGGCTTGTGCTAGGGCTAGGGCTAGGGCTTTTGGGCTAGGTCTGGGGCTAGGGCATTAGGGAAAGGGCTTTAGAGCTTGGGCTATGGCTGTTAGGGCTTTAGGGCTTGTGCTAGGGCTAGGCCTGTTAGGACTTTAAGGCTAAGGCTAGGTCTAGGGCTGTTAGGGATTTAGGGCTAGTGCTAGGACTAAGGCTCTTAGGGCTTTAGGGCTAGGGCTAGGCGTGTTAGGGCTTTAGGTCTAGTGCTAGGGCTGTTAGGGCTTTAGGGCTACGGCTAGGGCTGGGGCTTTAGGGTTCTGTCTAGGGCTAGGACATTAGGGCAAGGGCTTTAGTGCTAAGTCTAGAGCTGATAGGGTTTGGGCTATGGCTGTTAGGGCTTTAGGGGTAGGTCTAGGGCTCGGTCTGTTAGAGCTTTAGGGCTAGGTCTAGGGATGTTAGGGCTTTAGGGCTAGGGCTAGGGCTTATAGGGTTTTAGGGCTAGGGCAAGGGCTGTTAGGGCTTTAGGGCTAGGGCTAGGCCTGTTAGGGCTTTAGGGCTAGGGCTTGGGCTAGGGCTGTTAGGTCTTTTGAGGTAGGTCTAGGGCTAGGACTATGAGGTCTTTAGAGCTAGGTCTAGTGCTGTTGGGGCTTTAGGACTACGGCTAGGGCTGTTAGGGCTTTAGTGCTAGCGCTAGGGTTAGGGCTTTAAGGCTAGGTCTAGGGTTACAGCATTAGGGCATGGGATTTAGGGATAGGGCTAGGGCTGTTTGGGCTTTAGGGCTAGTGCTAGGTCTAGGGATGTCAGGTCTTTAGGGCTATGTCTAGGGCTGTTAGGGCTTTCGGGCTAGGCTTAGTGCTGTTAGGGCTTTAGGGCTAGGGCTAGGGCTAGGGCTGATAGGGCTTTAGGGCTAGGTTTAGGGCTAGGACTTATAGGGCTTTAGGGCTAGTTATAGGACAAGGGCATTAGGGCAAGGTCTGTAGGGTTAGGGCTAGGGCTGTTAGGTCATTAGTGCTAGGGCTAGGGCTAGGGCTAGGGCTCTTAGGTCTTTAAGGCTAGGGCTAGGGCTGTTAGGGCTTTAGGGTTAGGGCTAGGGCTGTTAGGTCTTTAGGTCTAGGCCTAGGGCAAAGGATTTAGGGCTAGGGCTTTAGGGCTAAGTCTAGGGCTACGGCATTAGGGAAAGGGCTTTACGGTCAGGGCTAGGGCTGTTAGGTCATTAGTGCTAGGGCTAGGGCTTTTAGGGCTTTAGGGCTAGGGCTCTTAGGGCTTTCAGGCTAGTGATAGGGCTGTTAGGGCTTTAGGACTAGGGCTAGGGCTAGGGCTGTTAGGGCTTTAGGGCTAGGGCATGTGCTAAGGCTAGGGCTGTTAGGGCTTTAGGGCTAGGTCTAGGGATAGGGCATTTGGGCATGGGCTTTAGGATTAGGTCTAGAGCTGTTTGGGCTTTAGGGCTAGTGCTAGGGCTCAGAATTTTAGGGCTTTAGGGCTAGGTCTAGGGTTGTTAGGACTTTAGGGCTAGGCTTAGGGCTGTTAGGGCTTTCGGGCTAGGGCTAGGGCTAGGGCTGATAGGGCTTTAGGACTAGGGATAGTGCTAGGGCTTATAGAGCTTTACGGATAGGGTTAGGGCTAGAGCTATTAGCGCTTTATGGCTAGGGCTAGGGCTAGGACTGTTAGGGCTTTAGGGTTTGGGCTTAGGATATGGCAGTTAGCGCTTTAGGGCTTGTGCTAGGGCTAAGCCTGTTAGGGCTTTAAGGCTAAAGCTAGGTCTAGGGCTCTTAGGGCTTTAGGGCGAGTGCTAGTTCTAGGGCTTTTAGGGCTTTAGGGCTAGGGCTAGGCCTGTTAGGGCTTTAAGGCTAGGGCTT
>NW_006412593.1:0-2131 GCF_000296735.1 Chrysochloris asiatica | reverse complement strand
TTTAGAGCTTGGGCTATGGCTGTTAGGGCTTTAGGGCATTAGGGCTTGGGCTAGTGCTAAGCCTGTTAGGGCTTTAAGGTTAATGCTAGGTCTAGGGTTGTTAGGACTTTAGGGCTAGTGCTATTGCTAGGGCTGTTATGGTTCTAGGGCTAGGGATAGGCCTGTTAGGGCATTAGAGCTAGGGCTTGGGCTAGGGCTGTTAGGGCTTTTGGGGTAGGTCTAGGGCTAGGTCTGTTAGGCCTTTAGGGCTATGTCTAGGGCTGTTAGGGCTTTATGGCTAGGGCTAGGGCTGTTAGGGCTTTAGTGCTAGGGCTAGGGCTAGGGCTTTTAGGGCTTTAAGGCCAGGGCTATGGCTCTTAGGGCTTTAAGGCTAGGGCTATGGCTGTTAGGGCTTTAGGGCTAGGGCTAGGGCTGTTAGGGCTTTAGGTCTAGGGCAAGGCTAGGGCTTTTAGGGCTTTAGGGCTAGGGCTAGGACTGTTAGAGCTTTAGGGCTAGGGCTTGGGCTAGGGCTGTTGGGTCTTTTGAGGTAGGTCTAGGGCTAGCACATTAGGGAAAGGGCTTTAGAGCTAGGGCTAGCGCTGATAGGGCTTGGGCTATGGCTGTTAGGGCTATAGGGCTAGTACTAGGGCTAGGGCTTTTAGTGCTTTAGGGCTAGGGCTATGCCTGTTAGAGCTTTAGGGCTAGGGCTTGGGCTAGGGCTGTTGGGTCTTTTGAGGTAGGTCTAGGGCTAGCACTATTAGCTCTTTAGGGCTAGGGCTAGGGCTGTTTGGGCTTTGGGGCTAGGGCTAGGGCTGTTAGGGCTTTAGGACTAGGGTTATTAGGGCTTTCGGGCTAGGCTTAGGGCTGTTAGGGCTTTAGGGCTAGGTCTAGGGATATTTGGTCTTTAGGGCTAGGTCTAGGTCTGTTTGGGCTTTAGGGCTAGGGCTAGGGCTCTTAGGGCTTTAAATCTAGGGCTAGGGCTGTTAGGGCTTCAGATTTAGGGCTAGGGCTGTTAGGTCTTTAAGTTTAGGTCTAGGGCTAAGGATTTAGGGCTAGGGCTTTAGGGCTAAGTCTAGGGCTACGGCATTAGGGCAAGGGCTTTAGGGTCAGGGCTAGGGCTGTTAGGTCATTAGTGCTAGGGATAGGGTTAGGGCTTTTAGGGCTTTAAAGCTAGGGCTCTTAAGGCTTTAAGTCTAGGGCTTTACGGCTAGTGCTAGGGCTGTTAGGGCTTTAGGACTAGGGCTAGGGCTAGAGCTGTTAGGGCTTTAGGGCAAGGCCTTGTGCTAAGGCTAGGGCTGTTAGCTCTTTAGGGTTAGGGCCAGGGCTAGAGCTGTTAGGGCTTTAGGGATAGGGATAAGGTTGTTAGGGCTTTAGGCCTAAGGCTAGGGCTAGGGCTTTTGGGCTAGGTCTGGGGCTAGGGCATTAGTGAAATGGCTTTAGAGCTTGGGCTATCGCTGTTAGGGCTTTAAGGCTAATGCTAGGTCTAGGGCTGTTAGGGATTTAGGGCTAGTACTAGGCCTAAGGTTGTTAGGGCTTTAGGGCTAGGTCTAGGCCTGTTAGTGCTTCAGGGCTAGGGCTAGGGCTGTTAGGGCTTTAGGGCTAGTGCTAGGGCTGGGGCTTTAGGGTTAGGTCTTGGGCTAGGACATTAGGGCAAGGGCTTTAGTGCTAAGTCTAGGGCTGATAGGGCTTTGGCTATGGCTGTTAGGGCTTTAGGGCATTAGGACTTGGGCTAGGGCTAAGCCTGTTAGGGCTTTAAGGCTAATGCTAGGTCAAGGGTTGTTAGGGCTTTAGGGCTAGGGCTAGGGCTGTTAGAGCTTTAGGACTTGGGCTTGGGCTATGGCAGTTAGGGCTTTAGGGCGAGTGCTAGGGCTAGGTCTTTTAGGGCTTTAGGGCTAGGTCGAGGCCTGTTAGGACTTTAGGGCTAGGGCTTGGACTAGGGCTGTTAAGGCTTTAGTGGTAGGTCTATGGCTCGGTCTGTTAAGGCTTTAGGGCTAGGTCTAGGGCTGTTAGGGCTTTAGTGCTAGGGCTAGGGCTGATAGGGCTTTAGGGATAGGGCTAGGGCTGTTAGGGCTTTAGGTCTTGGGCTTGGGCTATGGAAGTTAGCGCTTTAGGGCTTGTGCTAGGGCTAGGCCTGTTAGGGCTTTAAGGCTAA
>NW_006412592.1:6639-8188 GCF_000296735.1 Chrysochloris asiatica | reverse complement strand
ACAAGGGGAGGGGAGGAAGGGAAAATTATTTATGTTCTAGCCATTAACATGGGTTGACATGTTAACCCATGTTAATATGGGTGACAGAGCAGACAATATACAACAAGAGGGAGGTTGGCAGAGGAAAGATGAAGGTAACTGGAAACATAGGAATATAATAATTAAAGGGAATAGAGGTAAATATTGTTAACTGTTAGTGCATGGAAGGGATTGCAACCATGTAATGAAGCAATGTTTATGATTTGTTGAATCTAAAACTGATGATCTCCTCTGTAAACCTTTACTCAATTCACAATAAAAAAGTTTTTTTAAAAAAAAGAGACAGTTGTTTGAACAGAACAAGGGAACATTGAATGGTTTAAAATTAGGAAAGGTATGCACCAGGGTCGTATTCTTTCATCATAATTAATCTGTATGTTGAGGCAATAATCAGAGAAATTGGATTATATGAAGAAGAACATGGCATCAGGATTGAAGGAAGACTCATTAACAAGCTGCAACATGCAGGTGATACAACCTTGGTTGCTGGAATTGAAGAGAACTTAAAATACTGATGAAGGTCAAAGACTAGCCTTCAGTATGGGTTGCACCTCAATGTAAGGAAAACCAAAATCCTCACTATTGGAGCAATAAATCAAGATAAATGTAGAAAAGATGGAAGTTGTCAAATACTTCATTTTGCTCAGATCAACCATCAACACTCATAGAAGCAGTAGTCAAGGAATCAAACAATGAATTTGCATTAGGCAAATCTGCTGCAAAAAAGACCTCTTTAAAGTGTTCAAGAGCAAAGACGTCAGTTTGAGGACTAAGGTGCGCCTGACCCAAGCGATGGTATTCTCAATTGCCTCAAATGTATGCGAAAGTTGGACAATGAATAAGGAAAATCATAGAAGAATTGATACATTTAGTTTTGGTGTTGCAGGGGAATATTGAAAGTACCATGGACTGCCAAAAGAACAAACAAATCTGTGTTGAAAGAAGTACAGCCAGAATCTTCCTTAGAAGTCAGGATGGCCAGACTTCGTCTCTTATAATTCAGCCATATTATCAGGATGGACCAGTCCCTGGAGAAAGACATCACGCTTAGTAAAGTGGAGGGTCAGCAAAAAAGAGGAAGGCCCCCAATGAGATAGATTGGCACAGTGGCAGCATCAATGGGCTCAAGCATAGCTAGGATTGTGAGGTTGGGCGGTGTTTCATTTTATTGTGCATAGGGTCACTATGAGTCAGTACCAACTCGATGGCACCTAACAACAACAAAGCTCCCATAAAGATTTAGTCTTGGAAACCCTATGAAGCAGTTCTACTCTCTCTTATAGAGTCAGATTTGACTCGATAGCAGTGTGGTTTTAATTAGCAGTTCTCTTATAATTAACCATTTTGATCATTAACAATTCGCATAGTCTTGTCTGGTGAAGTCGCTTGCCATGTCCAATGCATGTGCTCTCAGAGGCAGATGGCAATGACCAAATGCAGCCCTTCCTCCCCCTTCCTCGCTGGATCTTCCTCCCATAGCATCGTGTCTATTAACAAATGCTGCCTCTTT
>NW_006412592.1:0-6128 GCF_000296735.1 Chrysochloris asiatica | reverse complement strand
TGCTGAGTTTGAACCACTGATCTTGTGGTTCAAACCGAGCTTGCGGTCAAGTGCTTATCCTACAGCGCCACACCAGGAGTCCTCTGCAGAGATGACAGCCTTGGAAACCCTATGGGGCAATTTTACTCTGTCCTATGGTGTCTCTATGAGTTAGAATTAACTCTAGAGTCTCGGGTTTCCTAAATGAGAGAAAGGTAGAGGCCACATTTCAAGAAACCAGGAGGTTCCCATTTTCTAGGGAACGCAGTACTTTATACAGGTCACCTTTTTCTGGTCCTCATTAGAAATATTGATGGGTCAGCTTTAGGCCTTGTGGCATAGAATGCCCACATATTTCCCTTCCAGTTACTTCAGCAAGGGACCAAGGGACAGCAAATGTGCCCCCAAGACAATACACTGCCCACCTATCCTGGTAGTTACTGAGTGTTGAAACACACACACACACAACCCATTTAGAGTGGAAGCATGTTGTATCTCCAAAAGGAAGAGGGGCTGACCTTTTAACCCATCAAGTCTAGGGAGCACTGGAAATGAAAACACCTTCTTCTACGGAGACCACAGCACTCAGTCCAGCCAAACGAGAGGAAGGACCTGTGTCCATGCTTAGGCTCATACATGCAGGTAGATCATGTGCTGCCCGGCAGGTCATCTTTCCTGTCCCAAACGATCTAGCTGCAGTGCGCTGCAATTGGAGCAGGGGCCTGATTCAGCAATAACATGAGGTGGTGACTGAGGAACTCCTATGATTCTAGCTTAACAGGAATCAACAGAGGACTGGACTTGGACCAAAATGATCTCAAGCACTCTGAGGTTGTATTAAAAGAAGCATAGAAGACACAGCAGGGTCGTGATAGATCTTAACCCCTTATAACAGGACTCTACATGCTGCAAGAGACAGACACAAAATGAGGCAGTTTCCAGAATGTTGTGAAGGAAGAAATGACATGGGTTGGAATCTTGTTGTATGTCAGAAGGAGGGAGAAAGTTCCAAGGGTGCTCAGACTAAAGAGGAGAATAAGCGGTGACACCAGCAATGAGGATACGGAATAACAAATATCTGGAGCAGGGACTGGATACTGTAGAGGAAATCAGATATCAGAAGAAGGGGTGGGGAAGGTAGACCCCTAAGAATCTAGGCCGTCTCCCTTTTGTTGTGGAGACTCAGACTTGGGTTGGAATTCTTGCTCTTTTTTTTATTAAATTTATGTGGCCTTGGGCAACTGACTTCAGTTCTCTGACAGAGAAGTTGGGAATTGTATCCCCTTCTCACACGGTCGTTAGGAGGACTAATGCCAGAACACAGGTAGGAGTCTAGCACCTGCCAGCAACCTAGCAGCTGTTCAATACATTACAGACAGTCTCAGTGGCCTTCAGGTGTGAGACACGAGGAGAGGATTGTGGGATGAAGAAGATGGGAGGAGAGGGGAGCAGATTCATGAGGGCGAAAAACATTCTGGGTCCCTGGCCACTCTGCATTTTGGCTGTGGGTAGGGACAGTCCAATCAGGTCAGGTACAGACTTTAGGTGAAGGAAAGAAAAAGCCCTCCTTAGGGTCACTGTAAGGAGCTCTGGTAGCATAGTGGTTATGAGACAGGCTGCTGACCTCAAGGTCAGCTGTTCGAAACTACCAGGGGTTCTGCAGGAGAAAGATGAGGCTTTCTAATCCCATAAAGGTTGCTTTGAGTGGAAACCGACTCCACAGGACATAATCACTACCAACCGGGGTCACTGTGAGTAGAAATCGACTTGATGTCACTTAACAACAACAAAGTCCCCACCTAAGGACCCCTGGTGGCACGCCAATTAAGTACTCAGCTGAAAGGTTGGCTGTTCTAATCCATTCAATGACTTCATGAAGAGCTGCTTTTGTAGAGATGACAGCCAAGAAAACCCCATGGGGCGGTTCTCTCTGTCATATTGGGTCACTATAAGTCAGAATCTACTCAATGGCACCTAATAACAAGTATCCCCGAAACGATGGGCCTTATGTCCCCCTTCAGGTCTGGAAACAAGCTCACTCCTGTGAGAAACATAGTCTATATTGAGCAAACACTCAAGTAATCCAATCTGTACTCATTTTAGCGAGAGTGAGGTTTTCTTTATTTGATTTTGCAAAATTGGGCGCCCAACCTGGTAGACACTAGCAGCTGCACTGCATGGCCATTTAACAGTTTTATTAACCTAGTTCGGAAAAAGCCCCCCTATTTCCCCTTAGCGTAGTGGTTACGAATCTGGCTGCGAATCGCAAGGCCAGCAGTTGGAAACTACCAGCTGCTCCGCGGGAGAAAGATGAGGCATTCTGCTCCCCTTAAGATTTACAGACTTGGAAAGCCTGTTCAGGGTCCCTATGTGTCAAAACAGACTCTATGGCACTTAACAACAACAACAACAACAAGAACATGTCCTCTTTATTGGGTACATTGAGTGTACAATGTAGTCCCTACAAGGAGCATTCTCATTTAAAGTTAGTTTCACCTAAGAACTTCCCCTACTTCCTTGATGGGTGTATTCTTATTTTAAAGAGTCTAGTAGGTCAAACTAGTCTCTTCCTCTTCTCATAGTTCCCTGTTGTCATGCTAAACTGCTACCCCCAAGATAGCCTTGATTCTGAAGATGGATCACCCCAACAGCTATTTCTCACACCCCCATGGCTCAATTTTCAGTCGGACAACAAACAGGTCTATAAGGGGAACAAAAACACTGGTGAGTAAAGCACACATCTTACAATGGTTGACCATTTGAGGTCCAAAGGGCAGCACTTACTCAAGGACAAAGTTCAGAAGGGTCAGGGAAGAAGGAGGAATGCAAACAAGAACCACGCAGAGGAAGTGGGATACATACAGTGATGCTATATTGTGGGGAATGCCAGTCAAAGGGAGATGAAACAAAATGTATCAGTTGTGGAATGGAAAACTGATCTGTTCTGTACACATTCACCCAATTTACAATAAAAAGTCAACAAACAAACTAGTACCCAGAATCCACCTCTGCAAACCTGCTCACAGGGCTGCGCCACTACCTCTGATGCAGTGCCTACTGTGGGGAAAAAAAAATTACAATCCTGTTTATTATATTCGGGTCACTTTTTTTATTTCTTGAAGTAAAGACTTTATGATCTCTCTCCTTTTCTTTGGTTACTTCCTGAAGTGAGTAAAGAATTTATGATCACTTTCTCTTTCTTTAAACTACTTCCTGAAGTAAGGAATTTATAACTTTCTTTTTCCTTAAGGATCGCTCTCTTCTTTTCCTAAAGTAGGAATGTGCGCCTTAAAAAATTTGAACCAGCCAACCGAGTAAGGGAAATAGATTGTGCAGTCAAAACCCTAGCCAATAGGGTGAGACTCGCGTCAGGGATTAAAAACCTGAATGGACTGCCCACTCGGTGTGCTCGCTGGCCTGTCCATGTATGTACAGCTATGTGCATGCACCCTCTTGCAGGAGTAAATTTTACTTTGCCAAGGTAATTTAGTCTTACTGAGTGTCTTTTAGCAACATTGGGATTCATTTCTAACAACTTGGGGGCCCGTCCGGGATTTCCCATTCCCTTTGGGAAGCAGCTTTAGCCTTCTTCTCTGAGGGAGCCACGTCCTGCTGTCCAGTTACAGCAGCCCTCAGGTGAAACTACTGAAATCTGGCAAGGAAGCGAATAAATCCAGACCCTTGGCAAAGTGGGGAAAAGGCCTACTAGAGCACCATGTGGCAACCAGGTAACTTTGTGCATGGACCAAAGGTAAGGAAACTTGCAGGGCGAACAGTACTTCCTTTGGTGGTTGGGACATCCTGGAGGTTGTGTGTGTGTGAATGAGATGTGCCTTGGGCACAAAGCGAGTGTGGAGTCCTGATCTGAGGTTCCGTGACCACCTCATATGGTTGAGGGCGGTATTGAGTCAAGGACTCGATCCGAGTCGGGGGTTTTAAGAAGAGGAAAACTGTATTATGCTGTAGATGTTAAAAAAACTTTTGGTCCAAACCCATCCCTTCAAATTCAGTGTTCATCACTTCTGACCACGAGACTTGATGCTGATTAAGACCTGGAAAGAGAACAGACTCCAGCCGAACTGTAAGGGCCCTTCCCAGGTACAGTTGACCATTGAGGCAGCCAACCACGGAGGAGTGGACTAACTACTCAAATAAAGGAACCGGTAAAAAGGGACTCTCCCCAAGAGAAATGTAGTTACTGGTGGAAAACACATTCTTCACCTAGGGAACCTCTCAAAGTGACCCTGGAAAGAAGCTGAGAGGCTGCCTTGCCACACCTCTGCCAGATTGTCACATTTTTCCTTGGTCCCTCTGGCTCTTGGGGGTCTAAAGAACTAGTCCCACTGAGTTGCCGCTTCTCAAACCTGGTAAAATGTGGGTGCACTGGAACTTATAAATGTATGGGTTCTCTTCTTCTAAGAACAGGCTAAAACATTGATTAAGAGGAATGATATGTGGCATATTCATCAAGGGACGCAGACTTATTGAAGATGGAGTTCCTTCTGCAGTTGTCAGCTCTAGGCATTATCTTCATGGCTCTTCTGCCTGTGGCCAGCTGCGTCAATTAGGGTTTCAGGTCTTGATATCCTTTTCTTTGTCTCGAGGCTAGTCTTCTCAGTATTACTATTCTTGTTGGACTAGAAATGTCTTACTCACTTCCTCGATCCCTGTTTATAGTAGGAGAAAACTCAGAGTACAGGGGTAAATAGGAAGCCAGAATAAGAGGAGTCTAGGGCTCAAGAGTGCTAATGTGTCCCTGACAACAGGGTTTGGGTTTAGAAGCTAATATGGGTAAAGTGTACCTGTGCCATGAGGGAGATGCAAAGTGATTTTGCCTATGATCAGCCAATCAAATTAACAGTAGATACAACTATGAAATCTCTCCCAGTTCTGTTACCCCGTGCAGACAAGAGAAGTCTCAGAGACAACTGTCCAATGTTGATAAATGTCTTTCCACTTTAGAACAGCGAGAAACAAACATAAATATAGTGCCTTGAGAGGTCCCTGTAATAACTGGAATGATGTTCGGTGGACCACCCAATATCGGTAATGGACTTCTAGCTCGTACGAAGGTCTACCCCAGCCCCCCATTGCAAATCCTAACAATGCAATCAATCCATTACTCTTAATTATAGATAATCCCAAAACCATGACTAGAGAACCGTCAATAATACGGAACTATGGACTGGGAGCTGATGTTACAGGAAAAGATCCTATAGGAGTCTCCTCTCTAAAACTAATTAGACAAAATTCAAGGCCTACCTTTATCAAAGATAGAACTCAAACACAGAATTCTAGAAATGATTCAGATCTAGTACCCCGCCCCCCACCTTAAGTTCAGGAAATGACCCTTCCAAAGTGACAATGTTGTAAGTTAAAGACCTAAGACAAACTATAGCTATAGAAACAGGATATGGGGACAGGAATGCTTGGCTGGAATGGATTAAATATTCTGTTCCCACTCTAAATAAGAGCGTTAAGCCTCTGCAACAGGAAGACCGGAAGCCCAGGTAGTCCCCTTTCCACTCCGATGGTCCTCAGACACTCAGAGCATGCATTGTATGGTTGCTCTCTTCCAGGACCCCATAGCCTAGGGCAACGAATCCTGTAACTCATTATCACTGTCCTTAATGTCAGGGGTCTTACAGGTAAGCCCCGAGGACCATTAGGCCTCCGGCCTCGAATGCCAATTTCACTTCCTGTCTATCCAGACAGGGGGGTCATTTGATGTTCATCGGAAACCTGACAGGCTGCAGTGAGCACAGAGTCTTCAAAGAGCTCCCAAATCAGTCTGCCCTAGCTATTCCACTAGCAGATGTCTGGTGGTACTGCGGGAAACAACTGTTTGGGACTCTACTGGCAAATTGGAGTGGCACCTGTTCTCTGGTGCAATTGGCCATCCCTTTCACCCTAGCATTCCATCAGTCAACAACTACAAGAAACAGACATAAAGTCAAATGAAGTGTAACTACTCCCCATGGGTCTTTCAATCCCAATATTTACATAGACAGTATAGGAGTCCCCCCAATGAATTCAAAGCAAGAAACCAAATAGCTGCTGGGTTTGAATCTGTACTATTCTAGTGGTCAACCATTAACAAAAATGTGGACTGGATTAACTACATCTATTATAATCAACAAAGATTTGTA
>NW_006412591.1:0-8143 GCF_000296735.1 Chrysochloris asiatica | reverse complement strand
CCATTCCTCTCATAATTGCATTGTTTTCTACACCTGCTTTTGGGCCAGGTATTACTTAGAAGGAATCATCTTTGTTCTTTTTTTTTTTTTTTTTTTACACTACTGATGTCCTTTGGGTTGTAGAATGTTGACAGAATAGGTCGCAGGTTTTCTGTCTTAATACTGTACCGTTAACACACATCCTTCCTTATGAAACAGAAATTTCCTTATGAAACAGAAATTGTCCCTGCTGTAATTTCTCTTTCTTCTTCATCATTTCTGATTACCCCTTTCTTTTGGCTCACTCTGTGCCTACAGCCAACAGTTCCCTTCCATCAAGTAATGGTGTTGTTTTTTCAATGCTGTTGAGTCAGTTCTAACTCATAGTGACCCTGTATAGGGTTTCTGAAGAGCAACTGGTGAGTTTGAACCACTGACCTTGTGGCTCAAACCAACCTTGCAGTCTTGTGCCTCACTAAGGCAATGAGTCTATAAGAATGGTTGTGTGAAGGACACAGTTCAAGTACAGCATTCCCATGGAGAGATGGAGGGGAGTCACTGTCTACATCCTTTTTTTTTCCAGGATAGATATCAAACTGACTTACAAATCCAGTTTGTCAGTCAGCCAAGCACCAAACTTTGTACCTGAACTGACAGACTTCATTTGCACCATGCTTTCATCAATTGCTGTGACACTTGAAGGAAGGTACACACACTTCTTTGAAGCAGCTCTTGAGAGCGCTGATAATTGAGCACAGTCTGTGTAGCCAGTTGTAACCAGGTTCTGTTTTGTACACAGCTGTTGAATTGTCATGCAGTCTATGTTCTTGGTCAGTTTCTTGAATCTTGCTTAAGTCATACATTTTTCAACAGAGGTAATCACCCCACCCCCCGGGGGGTGGGGTCTCTAAACCAGTAATGTCTGAGATCCAGCAAGACCAGTGTACCCTTCAGTCTGTACAGTAACGGATGTCTTTACCTTCTCTACTGTGGTAGGTAGCCAGTTTTCACCTTACATTCTAAGTTCCTGCCCTCTGTATCATGCTGTGTACTCCTGGGGTGCATAAAGATTCCTTTGGTCCGTTATAATTTCCAAAATCTCTCCCATAAATACTGGCAAAAAGCAATCTACTTCTGTATCCTCATGTGTCAAGTCCAGGTAATCTTTGGCATACTGCTGAAACAAGTTTGTTAAATTTTCAAGGTAGGAGACATTTTCACACTATCCACATTCATTTTCCTTGCTTTCATCATGGATGTCATCATCTACTTCTATGTTTTCTTCAGCAACATAGAGTGTTTCATCATCCTCTAATGCTATGTCAATGTCATTGTTGGTACCATCAAAATGAACTCCAGAATCCACAAGATGGGTAAGCTCAGCCAGAATACCTTTGCCACACTCCTCCTTAGATGCATCCTCCTTCTCTGGTAGAGCAGAGAAACCAGCTAGAATACCTCTGCCCTTCAAAGAGGCCAATTCTAAAAAAGGAGTTTTTCAGGAAACAAAATAATTGTATGTTCTGCAAAACTAGGATAGTATCAGCATCATACTTCCACACAAATATGAGAATACACAAGGGGAGTAACTTCACACTGCCCTGCTTGAGCACACATGCAAACAACAAAAGGATTCAGTATCTTGGGAGAATTACTACTACAGTGAGTTATTATTATTTTTTTTAATCACAAAAGAACTGCTTACAGCTTCTAAAGCAGAAGTGTTGTCTTGAGGGTTGCAAGAGCAGTCCAAGAGGCTGTACAAATGCTAAGTCAAGGATGCTACAACATACACTTAGAGTGCGTTGCACCTGAAAATAAGTCGTTCACTTGAAAATTAAATCTTCATGAAAACCTTAACTTCCAAGTAACACACAGGAAACCACACATGAACTTGCAAGGCTTTTCTCACTGTACGAAAGCCAAAAGACACAAAACTGTTACGTAATCTCATCTCTGGGATATACCACAATAAACTTTAAACCTGGTGGTTTGGTGCCAACAAAGATTTCTTCATTCTAAACAGTTATATGTGTCCCTACTAGACACCAGCATGTTCTGTAAACAGGACACTAGCACCCCAGGTAATCTAAAAGGTCAAAAACCTCTGACTTCTCTGTTAGCAGCTGAGTGTTGAATCACAGCACTACCAGGGATCCTTAAAGCTTTTTAAAAAAAAACAGCAACAAACCACAGCCACATCAAGTCAATTCTGACTCATAGTGACCCTCTATAGGACAGAATAGAGACCTGCTTCTTAGGGTTTCTGAGACTAAATCTTTATGGGAGCAGACAGTCTCACCTTTCTCCCACAGAGCAGCTGGTGGGTTTGAACCGCTTATCTCGCAGTTCTCAGCACAGTGCTTAGCCCACAGAACCACCAGAGCTCCTTAATGTGTTTACTTATTACTAATGGTAAGACATATGCAGCCATGTGTACATGTCTTTTTTGATTCCTCTCAGTTTTTAATGTGTACCACTACCACTCCCAAGTTTACCTCTGTATTAAAAGGTTTATCTGGTCTATTGTTGGTCTGGATTTTACACTTAAATATTTTCTCCTCTCTAGACTAATTTTCTTTTATTTCAAAAACCTGTATGAGGGCATGCCACTGGTTATATAAGTGCATATAATAAAGAAGTTTTGTTTTGTTTTTCTGCTATTTTGCACTCCCAGGGGATTGGGCAGAATTTAATTTTAGATACTTGTGCCAGTCAATTTGCTGAGAAGACTATATCTTTCTTGACACCTAAGTGACACTTAAAAAAAAACACAAACTCAAGTCCTCTGATTATAATGTTGTTACCAACTCTAACTTAGCTGTTTGAACTGCAAGGTCAGTGGTTCAAGCTCACTAGCTGCTCCTAAGAAACCCTGTAGAGGGTTGCTATTGGTCGGAATCAACATGACAACACTTAACAACAACAACTCTAACTTAAAAATCTCTCCAATGGAAAGATGGTTTTCTCTGTTCTTTATTTCTGTACCTATGACCCGAAACCCAAACTTGGTTATGGATTGAATAGGTAAGGAAGCTTATCAAGCATTTTATTTAAAGCAGAAAGAGCACAGGACTTCAAGGTTGAGAGTCTACCATCACCCAGGTGATGGTGGTTTTAGTCACTAAGTTATCTGGGCCCCATCTATAATACCCTCACTGGTCCTGCCAGCTCAGATAGCTGAAGGGCTCTTAGGAATTCTCCTTTATATAGGAAGCTCCCTCAGATTAGGTGTTTCAGTGAACACTCTCCTCTCTGTCTACAAAATTACTTGAGTCCATGCCTTATTCAATTTTAAATTCCCAGGGCCACCTGATAACAGTACCCTGGTGTGACACTGTAGGATAAACTCTGAATTGTGAGGTCAGCAGTTCAAGCCCATCAGCTGCTCTTGGAAATCCTATACAGGGTCGCTAACAATCAGAACTGACTGGATGGCATGCAACAACAACAATAACCCAATATCAAAACAAATGGTCAATGTTTAACCATTTCAAGAGGTAACATATGATAAAGAACTGATGGCATTGAAAGAAGAAGTCAAAGTTTCACTGAAGATATTGGAAAAGAAACAAGGTTCCAAGAATTGAAGGAATGTAAGTTGAAAACTCACGTTTACTAAGATATTTGGCAGACAGATACCAGACCAACCAATTGGAAGATTGTCCCTAAAGAAAAGTGACCCAGTGGAATGTAGAAATCATTGAACAATATCATTAATATCACATGCAAATAAAATTTTGCTGAAAATAGTTCAAAAGTGGTTGCAGCAGTACTTCAACAGAATGCTGCCAGAAATTCAAGACAGATTCAGGAGAGAATGTGAAGTAAGGAATATCACTGCTGATGACAGATGGATCTTGACTGAAAACAGAATTCTAGAAAGGGCTTTACTTGGGCTTTATTGACTATGTAAAGGCACTCAACTATGTTGATCATAACAAACTGCATATAACCTTGCAAAGTAATTGTACTCATGAGGAATCTTTACATAGAAGCAGTCTTTAGAATTAAACAAAGGGATAAGGAATGGTTTAAAACCAGGAAAGCTTGTATTCTTTCACCATACTTAGTCAATATATATGCAGAGCAAATAAACTGACAAGTTGATTATATGGAGAAGAATGTGGCATCATGTTTGGGGGAACACTCATTAACCTTTGACATGCAGATGATATAGCATTGCTTGTTGAAAGCCAAGAAGTCTTAAAATAGTTACTGATGAAGATCAAAGACCACATCCTTCAGTATGGATTGTACCTCAATGTAAAGAAAACAAAAATTCTTACAACTGGACCAATAAATAACATCATGGTAAATAGAAAAAAAATATAGACGTTGTCTAAGATTTCATTTTGCTTGGCTCCACAGTCAACACTCATTGAAGCAGCAGTTAAGAAATCAAACGATGTACTACATTAGGGAAATCTGCTGCAAAAGATCTCTTTAAAGTGTTGAAGAGCAAAGATGTGGACTGATACTAAGGTTGTTGCCTGCTCCAACTTTCATATGTATTCCAGGCTATTGAAAACACTGACTTGGGTCAGGTTCTTTGACCCAAGTCACAGTGTTTTCAATAGCCTGGAATACATATGAAAATTGGACAATGAATAAGGAAAACCAGGTAAGAACCTGTGCATTTGAATTATGATATTGGTGAGGAATATTGAACATGCTGTGTACTATCAGAAGAACAAAACAAATCTGTCTTGGAAGAAGTACTGCCAGAGTGCTCCTTAGAGACCAGGATGGCGAAATTTTTTCCCCCAGTACTTCTACACTCCATGTTGTTAAAATGGACACTCTCTGGAAAGGGATATCATGCTGGATAAATGGAGTGTCAGAGAAAAAGAGAAGGACCCCCAACAAGATGAATTAGTGCAGTGGTAGCAGCAATGGACTCAAGTTTGACAGCAATTGTGAGGATGGTGCAGAACTGGGAGGTGTTTCATTCTGTTGTGCATAGGGTCACTATGAGTCAGAACTAATTCAATGACACCTAACAATAACAACAACACAGAGCCAGGCCTATGATAAGCACTCAATCTATGTTTGCTGTTGTTGGAGGTGATAGTCTTGGAGGTGGTGGTAGTAGTGGTGGTGATGGAAGGGAGGGTAGTAAAAGCCCTCTGGCTCTGGTGACTTCACAATAGGGATTTTATTGGCCACATGTAAAATGCTTTTATTACGCTTGACTGATGAAAACTCAAAGATGGATGGATGTTTCTGGCCAGATTTTCAGAAGACAGGCTTCCATTCAACAGACACTCATTTGTCATACTACCTCTATGTGGTTTGGTAGTGCTAATATTTAGGAGTACCTGTCTTGAGATAAGTCTGACTGAAGACTAAGAAAAACATACTTCCATTTCTCGTTGTCTAAAATTACCCTGTCTATCTTATCATTTTTTTTTGTTTTTTACAGAGCAAATAAAGAATATCAGAAATGAAATTTCCCAACCTTATCTGTCTCCACTTCTGAACTTACTTATATTCCTCCCCATTATCCTTTGCACTCATGCCTCAGAAGATATAATGAGGTTCCTCCACTTCAGGTTAACATATGCTCCCATCCTGCCCTCTTGAACCTCACTCATTCACTAGCTCTTTCTTTTTAATCTTTACAACCTCTTTCATCACTGCATCTACCCTTTCTGGACCTTATATCTTTCAAATAAATAATCTTTTTATAAACATGTGACCCCTTTTACCACTGTTTGATTTCAACACATCACCAACAAATTTCTTGAAACAATAGGTTATGTTGTTTTCTTCACTTCCTCAACTTCATTTCACTCTTTAAATTATTGTTTTCAACCATTTCAGTCCCGGAAATGGCTCTGGAGATGGAGGTCCACTTTTCTGTGATCATTTTATCCAGCTCACCTGAAGAATGTGTCCTTCTTGACCACATCTACCTTCAAAATTCTCTTCCCATGATGTCCCCAACGTTCTTGTACCCAGATTGTCTTCATAAATAAGCTCCTTCTTTTAGTCCCCTTATTTCTGTGAAGAAATCATTTAAATTCTAATCATTTCCCATGGTCTCATGTTTGCTGCTCTTTCTTCACTGTTGCAGTCTGCTTCTCCTCCATGTCCACCTAAATCTACCAGAACCCTCCCCCTTTTCCCTGAGGCTTAGAACCTCCTTTGCCTTTGAGTGGTTATCATCTGTATCTGTAGGTTGTATAGGCTTCTCACTGATCAACATCTAATTTCTCTTTTCTATTTCCATCACACCGATGGCTCAAAATACAAAGTGAGGCATCCTTCTCTATGCTCTCCTCTACTCTCCACATTCAATCATTCACCACCTAAATACTTCATTAAGAGATGTCTCCTCCTCTCCAATCATCAAAGTTCTGTTTGTTTACAGTATGAGCTCTCATAAGAACTATTCCAACACTTGCCCATGTATCTCCTTTTCTTAAACTTCTTGCCACTGCTGTGGTCCATGCTATACTTTTTTATGTTATCTTTTTCATTGGAATTTATTGGCATCACTCTTTAGCTTGAAGCCCTTCATTAACTCCTTACTGCCTTAACAGTCTTATTAGCTTCCTATTGCTGTTTTAACAAGTTACCACAAACTTGGTGGCTTAAAACTGCAAAACTTTTTTCTCTTACAGTTCTGGTATCTGAAATCAGCTTCACTTGGTTAAAGTCAATGTATCAACAGGATTAGTTACCTCTGGAAGCCCTTGTACAGAACCTGTTTCTTTGAGTCCTGGTGTGGTGCTGTGGGTTAATGTGCCAGACTGCAAAGCTATTTGAACTGCAAAGTTGGTGGTTCAAGCTCACCAGCTGCTCCTTGGAAACCCTATACAGGGTCGCTATGGGTCAGAATCGACTCGACAGCATGCAACAACAACAATATTCCTTGGCTTGTGACTTCAATTTCAGTTTCTAAAGTGTGTCATTTCAATCTGTCATCACAAGGACTTTGACACTGACCTCTCTTCTTATGTCTCTCTTACAAGGATCCTCTTGATTACATTGAACCTACCCAGATAATCCAGGATAATCTTTCCATCTGAAGATTCTAAATTTAATCATGTCTGCAGAGTCTCTTTCGCCATATAAGGTCATATTCACAGGTTTCTGGGCTTACGACCTGGGCATCTGGACTGTCATTATTCAGCCTACCGCATCTCTGATATCTCCAACTATTGTATCACTGACCACTTCGTACCCTAAGTGCACCCTCTACCTGATAACACCAGGTAACTTGCTGCCAATAAAACACTCTTTCATGTGCATCCAGACAAAACAGGGCCCCAGGGACTTCCTTCCTACCCTAATTCAATGCCATATGTATACTTTCGAAAATCTCCACAACTGCTCTGTCTGGCTCAGGCATTTTATGTTACTTTCCTCTCTCACTCTCCACTTGGAACGCTCTTTTTTTCTGGTGCTTGTTCCACTGCTTAATTTTGGGGACTATATGTCTCTCTTCCTAGAACCTTTAGGTCAGTACGTTTGTCTTCCTGGCTATGATTTCTTGCTTTGTTTTTGACTAGCTCTCTTCAGCTCTCTATGTTGCCATTTTCAATTAAATTATATCTGTGTGCAGCCCCAGCTCTGGGTTCAAGACCAAAGCTCCCGTTGGTGTGTTGAGCCTTTTCTGACTTGTCCTGCATTCTACCTCCATTTGACCATCTCCTGTCTACTCTTCAATAGTCAGCTCAAATGTCCCTACTCCCACAACATATCCCTGGTTCTCTATCCAGACTTCCTTTCTGCTGGTGTATGTTCTCAGAGCTCTTCAGATGGAGACCTTTACAGAACCCTTCGCATCTCCCCATGGTACCATCTCTCTCTGTAAGACTGCCTTCCACGCGAATAGACTTGACAGCACTTACCATTTTCTCTTATTTTCTTAATTTAAAATGTTTATTTATTTCTAAAATCCAAAATGTATAAAGCAGAATACAATGAAAAGTAAATCTTCTTCCCTTTCTTATTTCCCAGTAATCCAGTTCCACTCCCCAGAGGAAACCATTGCTACCAGTTTATTGTGTATCTGTCTAGACATAGCCTAGTCCTAGCTGTTTGTTTTTTTGTTTTATTTTTTAAATGTTTTATTGTGAATTAAATGGTAGTTTACATGAGAGAACTTTAGTTTTACATTCATTCCATCGTATATCATCTCATTGCCATGGTT
>NW_006412590.1:5090-7379 GCF_000296735.1 Chrysochloris asiatica | reverse complement strand
ATCATGGTCAACTTTACTTTCAGGAAGCAGATTTTCCCTAGTTGTATTTGAATACCTTCCAACCTGAGGGGCTCATCTTATGGCACAATATATCTGAGAATATTCTATTACTATTCACTATGTTTTCATCTTTTGGCACTTTATTGGACAATGCTCTGCTGCTATTCATAAACTTTTCAGTGGCTGACCATCCAGAAATAGTCTATCCCTCCTTCTTCCTAGTCTTTTAGTCTGGAAGTTCTGCTGAAACTTGTCTGCCATGGGTGATTCTGTTGATATTTCAAACACTGGTTGCATACCTTCCTGCATCACAGTACCATAAAGACCACCAGAGCATGACAAACTGAAAGACAAATTATTGTTATTAACAACTGTAAAGTTGCTTCTCACTCATAGTTCTCCTTACAGGGTTTCCAAGGAGTAGCTAGTAGGTATGAATCACAGAAATTTTGGTTCACAGTCTAGTGTTTATTCTATAAAATCACTTTGGGATCCAATAGGAGTGGTTATAAGGGACATTTTGTCTGGTTCCCTGTCCTGTGTTATTATAGTAATTGTTGTTATATTTGAGACCATTGTTGCAACTAATGTGGCAATCCATATCATTGGGAGTCTTCCTTTTTTCACAGACCCTCTACTTTACCAATATTATCTCCTTTTTGGGAACACATCTCTTCTGATTACATACCTAAAGTATATGAGGCAAAGTCACCATCCTTGCTTTGTAGCAGCATTTTGGCTGTACTTCTTCCAAGATAAATGCATTTGTTCTTCTGCTCATAGTACTTTTCAACATTTTTTGCAAACACCATAATTCAAATGCATTTACTCTTCTATAGTCTTCCTTATTTCTTGTTCAGCTCTTGCATGTATATGAGGTAACTGAAAACAGATTCACTTGAGTCAGGCGTATATTAGCTCTCAAGGTGATATCTTTCCTCTTTAATATTTCAAAGATGTCTTTTGCATCAGATTTGTTTAATGCAATAAATTATTGATTTCTTGACTGCTGCTTCCATGAGTATTGATTGTGGATCCAAGCAAAATAAAATCTGATAACTTCAGTCTTTTGTAAATTGACCATGATATTATTTATTGATCCACTTGAAAGGATCTTCATTTTCTTTACATTGAGATACAGTTCATACTGAAGGCTGAGTTTTGATCTTCATTATTATTTCAAGTTCTCTTTGCCTCCAGTAAGCAAGGTTATGTAATGTGTATACTACAGGTAGTGGATGAGTCTTTCTCCAATTCTGATGCCAACTTCTGAAATTATTTGCTAAGCATACAGCTGAATAAATATAGTGGTAGGATGCAACGTTGACACAGTCCTTTCCTAATTTTAAACCATTCAGTATCCTTTTGTTCTTTTTTTTTTTTTTAATATATGCTGTTAATTACATTAAATAATTTCCCTTCTATTTCTATTTTGTGTTTTTATCAGGAACCAGTATTGGAATTTGGCATATTCCTTTTCTGCACCAATCAATATAAGCATACAATGTTTTCCTTTGCTTAATGTATCTCATAGATTATGTTAATAGATTTTTTTAATACTTAAACATCCTTGCATACCTGGTATGAATCTTATTTGCTCATGATATATTCTTGTTTTGATATGTTGTATTCTGTTGGCTAGGATTTTGTTGGGTATTTTTGCATCTAACTTCATCAGGGTTATTGGGTAATGATCTTTTTTAGTGATGTCTTGGACTGGTTTTGGTATCAGGGTTATGTGAAAATTGTTTTCTAGTTTTTCTGCTCTTTATCAAAAGTGGCAAATTAAAATCTCCTATTGTTATTGAGTTCCAGTGTTGTGCTGTAGGATAAGCAAAGGGCTGTTAACAGAAAAGTTAGAGATTCCAACCCACCATTCGCACCTCAGAAATCCTATACAGGGTCACTATGAGGCAGAAATGACTCAACAATAACAACTATTATTGGGCAGTCTCTTTCCCATTTATCTTGATATTATTTATTGATCCAGTGGTGAGGATTTTTGTTTATTTCACATTGAGGCCCAACCCATACCTAAGCATGTGGTCTTTGATCTTCACCAATAAATATTAGTCATCTCAGATTTCGGTGATCATGGTTGTATCATCTCCTTTTTTAATTGTGTTCTCAACATACAAATTGAATAACTATGGTGAAAAAATACAACCTTGGGACACATTTTTCCTAATTTTAAACCATTCGGAGTACCTTGTTCTATTTGAAAAACTGCCTCTTGGTCTATGTGCTGGGTCCATATGAGCAAAATTGTTCCAGAATACTCACTCTCCA
>NW_006412590.1:0-1005 GCF_000296735.1 Chrysochloris asiatica | reverse complement strand
CCATTTAGCCCTTACAATTATACCTAAGTCTTTCCCTATCTACCTTATTCTTTCACTCCCCTCTCCTATCTTCAAATTTGTTTTTGAGATGCATTTTTATTAGAGAATTGGATAAAACTTCAAAAGTACCTTGGATTGCCAGAGAAGCACACATATCTGTGTTAGATGAAGTACAGCCAGAATTATCATTGGAAGCCAAAATGATTATATTTCACCCATCATACCGTAGACTTGTTAGTAACAGGGACCAGTCCCTGGAGCAGGACATCATACTAGGTAAAGTGGAGAGTCCGTGAATAGGAGGAAGACTCCCAGTAAGATGAATTGGCACAGTGATAACAGCAAAGGGCTCAAGAGTAACGACAATTCTGTGGTTGTTGCAGCACAGGGCAGTGCTTTAGTCTGTTGTTCATAAGATCACTTTGAGTCGGAATTGACTTGACATAACCTAATGACCAATATTTGAATTGATTGCTGTCATTTTACTGTTTTTGCTTTTTTCTGTGATAATTGCTGGTATCATTATTCGACATAATTTTTTTCTTTTAGGTTTTATTGTTACCGTCTGTGCTTCTTCTACTGTTGTTTATTTTTACACTCTGTAGAATTTATTTTAATCAACATTTAGAAAAGTCAGGTAAAATATTTTTCAACATAATCTCTTTACTTCTCAATACAATTTGTCCTTCTGTCAACAAACATACATATTCCCTTATTAAAAATGTTTTAGCCTGACTTGATTAGAGGAAGATACAAAAAACAATTTATGATAAAGAAAATGAGGGCAAATTGCTACAATTTGATGAACTTGACCTATAATCATGTAGCTTAAAATACTATCAGAGAGGGATGGAGTCTTCACATCAAGGCTCAATTCTATCCCCTCTGTATACAGGGTAGATAGGGATGGGCAACTTAGACATTGTATTTCTAAAATGAAGGGGTGATAAAGGCACAAAGTGACTGGCTTATAAGTTTTCAAGAGGAAGTTTAGTTTAATAGTGT
>NW_006412589.1:6884-8153 GCF_000296735.1 Chrysochloris asiatica | reverse complement strand
ACCCAGCAGATACCCTCAAACCACTGTTTTGATCGTCTTTGTTGTTAGGTGCCACCAAGTGGGTTGCAACTCAAAGTGAGCCTAGGCACAGAACAAAACACTGCCCAGTCCTGTGCTATATTCACAGTTGTTGTTCAGCTGAGTCGATTGCTGCAGCCACTGTTTTAATTAGACCTGGCAGTACAGTGGTTACGAATTGGGCTATAAACCTTAGGGTCAGCCGTTCAAAACTACCAGCTGTTCCGCAGTAGAAAGATGAGGCTTTCTACTCCCATAAAGATTACAGCCTTGGAAACCCTGTACAGGGCCACTATAAGTCAGAACCGACTCCACAGCACATCACAAGGACAATGATTATTTTTTTAAAGCATAGTAATAAGCCTTCAGTATGGATTGTACCATAATGTAAAGAAAACCAAGTTTTTTACATCTGGACCAATAAATATTATGGTAAACAGAGTCAATACTGAAGTTGTCAAAGACTTCATTTTGCTTGGTTCCACTATCAATGTTCATGGAAGCAGCAGTCAAGAAATCAATTTGGCAAATCTGCCTGCAAAGACCTCTTTAAAGTGCTAAAAATCAAGGGTGACAGTTTGAGAACTAAGGTGTTCCTGATCCAAACCATGACACTTTCAATCACTTCATATGCATGTGAAAGTTAGACAGTGTATGGAAGACTATTGAAGGAACGACAATTTATATTATGGTGCTTGATGAAAAATATCAAAAGTATCATGAACCGCCAGAAAAACAAACAAATCTGTCTTGGATGAAGTACAGCCACAATGCTCCTTAGAAGTAAGGATAGTGAGACATTATCTCTCAGACTTTGGATGTGTTGTCATGAAGGATCAGTCCCTGGAGAAAGAAAGGACAACATTCTTGGTAAAGTGGAGAGTCAGTGAAAAAGAGGAAGACCCCAACAAGATGGATTGTTACAGTGGTGGCAACAATGGGTTCAAGTTCAAAACAATTATGAGGATGGTGCAGGATGCGGCAGTGTTTCAATTTATTGTGTATAGGGTCACTGTGACTCAGAACCAACTCGATGGTACTTACCAGCAACAACATGGGCATCTGATCTTTGACAATTGGCCCAAACCCATTAAATCCAGAAGTAATTTTTTCTATCAAATGATGCAGGTAAAACTGGCTATCCATTTGCAGAAAAATAAAATTCTTTATTCACCATATGTAAAAAACGATCTTGAAATGGATTAAAGACCTTAATGTAAACCTAACACTAAAAAGATGAAAATATAAGGA
>NW_006412589.1:3826-6099 GCF_000296735.1 Chrysochloris asiatica | reverse complement strand
CTATATTCACTATCCAACTTGCACATGCATATGAGGTTATTGAAAATATCATGGCTTGGGTCAGGCATAATTTAGTCCTCAAACTGACATCAAATGAAAACTACAATGACATATCATATTGCCTTATTATTAATAACAATGTTTAAAAGAACAAAAAACAATAATGCAAGTGAAGGTGTGAAGAGACAGGGACCCTCATATACTGCAGGTGGGACTATAAAATGGGGTAACCACTGTTGAGAACAAAATGGTGTTTCTTTCAAAAGCAGTAAATAGAAAATAAACATATGATACAACAACTCCACTACCAATTATATATCCTAGAGGAAGAGCTGTGGCACAAACAGATACATACACACCCATGTTCATCGTGGCATTATTCATAATAACAAAAACTTGAAACAAGTGCAAAACAACTGATGAATATATAAACAAGCTATGATACATACACACAATGGAACACTGTTGTTGTTTAGTACCTTGGAGTCGGTTCCGACTCATAACGACCCTGCACAGGGTTTCCGAGGCTGCAAATCTTTACAGGAACAGAAAGGCACATTTTTCTCCCACAAAACAGCTGGTAATTTCGAACTGCTGACCTTGCAGTTCACAGCCCGATTCGTAACCTTAAGGAACAGCAATTCTACTCTAGGTAGATATTCCAAAGAAATAAAAACGTATTTCTACTCAAAAAATTATACACAAATATTCATAAGTGCATTATTCATAGATGCCAAAAAGTGAGCATGGAACAAATAAATGTCCACCAACTGATGAATGAATAAGCAAATATTATTTAGCAATAAAAATGAATGATATTCTGATACATGCTACACTATAAAAAACTGAACACTAGTTACATAAAGCAATATACTGATTGCATATGTATAAAATGTCCAAAAGAAAGAAAACAATAAAATGGAATATATATTAGCAAGTAGACTAGGGAACTGGGTAGCAAAGTGAATGCTTATATGTACTGTGTTTCCTCTTGGATTAAGTTTTTTTAAACTTAGAACAAGTTAGTAGTTCTGAGTATACTAAAAATAATTGAACACTTTAAATAGGTGAATATGTGAATTATATCTCAAGATGAGATGTTTTAATGGAACAAAAAAATGCAATATATCACTAGAAGTAAAACCAAGGATAAGAAAAGTTTTCCTTTTCACAGATAAAGTATTTTACACAAATGATAGAAAAAATAACAAATTGCATTTTTTTGGTAAAGAAAATAATTTACTAGTTTGAAGCCTTAAAAGAAATAGTGACAGCAAAACTGATGTTCTCTTTTATAAAAATCCCTATATAGTTATTTAAAACTAAAAGCAACTCTGAGAGATCAGCCTTGTGAAAAGTGAAAGTATTCTGAAGAGACTGGATTTCAGAGAATAAAATTGAATGCAAAGGAATTCTAAAACTCTTTGAAGCATTTGAATAAGTGGAGATTTATCTCAAAGTACTACAGTCTTATCATTACATCATGTGCAGATGTTAAAAAAAACATAATTTTTTAACTCAAAAAGTGCTTGGCTAACTTCAATATTTTTTCCTTTCTTATGTAATAAATCATCTTCGTTACAGATTGTGAGAAAGAATTGTTTCTATGATGATTCAATGCTTGAACATATATATAGTATATTACTTAGTACACCCAGTCAGAAATAAGCTGTATTACAGAAACAGTCTTTAGAAAGTCTTAATTCTGTTTGTATGCATATTTGCATTATTTCAAGAAAGGCCATTGCTTCAACATATGAAATCTCAAAAGCTCAAATTTGCTGTTACAGATCATCTTAATCTGCTTTCCTGAAAATTTTCATTATAATCACTTACAAATCACTTAAAAATACTTTTCCAAATTGAAGGAAATTTTTAAGAATTACAAATAAAAGCATGTGTTTTTTTTGTTTTTTTCTTGTGAAAAGGAACTATTCAGTCAACTAAATAAATGTCTATTCAAATGTGAAAAACAAACTACTTTTCCATGCTCATAAAATCTGATTCAGAACATACCTAGTGTTTTATCTTTGATATATCTTGTTCAAGGATGTATTTACATATATATAATATTTGTTATACATTGAATGTCCCTCCCTCACAAAAAAAGTTGGCGTTCTAACCTATGTAACTTTGAATGGATTAGTTAACTTAATGAGGTCATACCACAGTAGATTGAATTCTAATTCCTTCTGAGTAGGGTCTTATAAAAAAAGAGAACAGAAAGTAAGAGAGAGTGATTGGCAGAAGCCATGCCATCAAGGAGCAGAACG
>NW_006412589.1:1318-2341 GCF_000296735.1 Chrysochloris asiatica | reverse complement strand
TTTCTAATTCTAGTGCTTTCCATATTTAAATCACAATGTGACTATTTTTTTATGAAATAGACTCATTCATTGATTTGATTAAAATAGCATTTCCCATAGACACTGTGGGTCTTATCCTCAAAGAAAAGAAATCTTATTTTCCAAGGTTTGAACCCTGAATTTGGTGAAGGGGAACTAGACCAGAAGTACTACATTTCTTTGCTTCTTTGTACTAGTCATTTCAACAGCACTGAACTTCTGCTATATAGTAAAGCAAGGAGTCCTGGTGGTGCAATGTTGAAGGTCTTGAATATTAAGTGAAATGTTGATGGTTCAAACCCACTGGAAGCTCCTCTGAGGAAAGATGTGTCAATCTTCTTCCATAAAGATTTACAGTCTTGAAAATATTGTGGATCAGGGTGGTGACAGAGCAGTCAGGTAGGACAGGCTCCTTAGGGGAGGGGCTGAAAATCTAGAGACGCTGCTCTCACAGAACAGCACCACAGCTCTGGATCTTGCATAAGGGTTAGGGTGTCAGTGTCCTGCAACCACCAGTGGAAAAATCACAGTATAAAGGAAACTATAGTGATTTAGAAATCAGTCAAGACATGGGACCCCCTCTGCGGCCATCCCACCCAGGCAGAGGACAGAGGGCAGGGTTATAGCCAGACAAGCACAGGGAACTGGAGCTAAAAGCAGTGTAGTCACATTTGCAAAAGGAGGTATGGCGGGATTCTACATATTTTTTCCTCCTCTTCCCTGTCACGCCTTCTTTGCCCATCCTGGATGCCTTAAGGAGGGTGGGTACACAGCTCCCCCAAAAGTCCACTTTGAGACCACAGCTTTCCCACGGCACAGAGAGAAAGAACCCCATAAGTCCATGGGCAAATTCTTTGGCTGATGCTTTTGACCTCTGCCTGTGGGTCCCAGCCTTAAAGTTAACTTGTGTGGGACCCTTAACTTCTGCCTATACAGCAAGAAAACAGCAGGTTTGACCTCATAGACAAACCATATGAATAATATGCAAAACCCCAACATAAGAAA
>NW_006412589.1:0-728 GCF_000296735.1 Chrysochloris asiatica | reverse complement strand
AAGATATAAAAACATGTCCAAAAACAGAAAAGAGTAGCTGAGACAAATGACCTGGGGATAAGCAAAGGCTTCCTAGAAGAGAAAGAGCAGGTTTTTAATTTGCCTGAGAAGGAATCCAGAAGAATGATATGGAAACAAATTCAAATGCTCTGAAAAGGGGTGGATGTAAACAAGGATGAAGTCAGAAAAATACTACAAGAGCAGCAATGAAACAAGATTGATACAGCAATGGAAACAATTCAAAACCTGCAAAAAGAGGTCCAGATGATTAATAATAAAATATTAGAAATGGACAATACACTAAAAGGGGAAAGGAGCAGAACTGAAGAGATGGAAGTCAGAACCAGTAAGCTGGAAGGCAAATCTCTCAATACTGCTAAGATAGAAGAGCAAGCAGAAGAAAGAATTAAAAAATCTGAAAAGAGTCTAAGATTCATGCTGGATAACATGAAGAGGAACAACTTAAGAATTATAGGCATTCCAGAACAGGAAAAATCAGAGAAGTCTACAAAGGTGATAGTGGGAAGTTCTGCAAGAAAATTTCCCTAACATCTTGAAAAATGAGAAGATAAACATTCAAGAAGACAAACGTACCCCAGTTAGACCCCAAAAGAAAATCACCAAGACATATAATAATCGAGCTCTCCAAAATCAAAGACAAGGAAAGAATCCTAAAAAAAAGCCAGGGAAAAGAGAAATGTTATTTACAAAGGCAAGCAAATCAGATT
>NW_006412588.1:6599-7803 GCF_000296735.1 Chrysochloris asiatica | reverse complement strand
TACCCAGCAAAGCTGTCAATCAAATATGATGGTGCAATCAAAACATTCCAGGATAAACAGAAGCTAAGGGATTTTGCCAAAGCCAACCTTGTGATGAAACATCCTAAAGGAAGTTCTGTGGACTGAGAACCAACAAGAACAGACAACAACCAGAGAATGAAGTATGTGGCAACATCACCCTGAACTCAATCAACAAATGGAAGAGTCAAGAACAGAATAAAATTAAAAGAAAAGAAGATCTGGGAAGACAGTCTATGATCAAAACAATTACAATGTAAAAGAAGGTAAACACAGAGGAACAGAGATCCAGTTGGTGAGAAGGTCAGGTAGATTACATATAAAATATACTGTCTTAATTAAATGAAGGGAAGAGTTAATGAAATGTAACCACAAAAGTGGGGTTGAGGTGGGTTACTTTGGGTGTTGGGGAGGGCAATACAAGAAGTGGGAGGAGGCAGAAGAACAAGATAGATAGGGAAACACTGAGATAGGTTTGCGTGTCCTAAGTGGGACAGAAGTAAATAAAGAGTGATGCATGCTCAACCTTGGAACAACGGGGCTCTGTGATACAGGGATCTAAGCATAGTTTGAAAAGGGGAAATAATACTAAAATGCTTGACTGTCTTAGGAATATTGGTTTCCCTTGCCTACTATTGTAAAACAGACACTTGAGTGAGATAGAAAAGAATGTTGGGAAACATAATTACAGAACACTCGTAAGCCTGTGTTCAGCCTGAAACTGATTGGATTACCTAAAAGGTGTTCTAGAACTTGCCCAGTGAAACAGGGCTCTTGCAAAGCCTTTGCAGAGTATAGGACCTTAGTTGTAATTCTGAGTCCCATCCAGAACCTTATGAGGTGGGACATTCCCACTAGCAATAGCTAGAGCAACAGAAGGTACATCTTCAAAGAAAGATCATCAAGAAAAACCCCAAACAAAAATACCAGCATGACTGGCTACTACAAAAATAAGCAAGCTAGTTATTTGCCAGGAAGCCATCAAGGCATGCAATCAAGTTTCTTCATGACAAACTCCCCTATAAGATTGAAACTCAAAGGGAACACACAAACAGGCATGTAAGCTTGCTGGTGACCACATTGGTCTACTGGTGAGTGGAAGAGGAGGAAAGGCAGCAATGAAGAAATGGGCTGAGTTCAACCACAGTCCATTGAATCCCGTTGACCTGGAGATGAGAGACAGAAG
>NW_006412588.1:4153-4559 GCF_000296735.1 Chrysochloris asiatica | reverse complement strand
ATCATGGAACTTTGAGCTGCATAGGAAACGTTAGAGAAATGGAGTGAAAACCTACTGGAGGAGAAGCTGAGCAGGGACGGTGAAAGAAAGTTGACAGGTGAACCGACTGCTGGCCAGAGCAGCACAGCCATGTCAAATTTTTATGAGCAGTTTGGTGAGCTAGACAGATGGTGGCCTGAGGGCATAAGTTCACACAGTCAACTTTCTGTCACCTTTTCTAGGTGGAATTTCTTCTTGTTTCCGAACTCCCTTGGATAACAGAGGTGAGGATGGCCCATACCCTTTTATCTACACCCAGCATAGATCTTGCTCTCCAGGAGTTCAGAGTCACATGGTTTGAGTCAGTGTGTGGTTGGTATCCAATTCAGGTGGGTTCTGGTCCAGATCTACAGAATCCACAGAGCAT
>NW_006412588.1:0-3482 GCF_000296735.1 Chrysochloris asiatica | reverse complement strand
CCTCTGAGTGTTTTCTCCCCTTGTCGCACCTGATGGGAGACAACAAACATGCCCGTACAGTTCAACCACAACTCTACCCAATACAGCTCCACTCACTGGATAAGGGTCAATACTAGCTCCTGTTTTATCACCTCATCAACAACAGACATCAGACACCACCAGTCAATCTCAGCCTAAACTGAGATGCATGAATAGGGAATGGAAAACAGTGCACACATTTCCATTCTCTATTAGCAGCCACCAGGAGAGATTTGGTGAGCGCCAACATCAGCATACAGTCATCAATTAAATACAATCATGACAATCCCACAATGCCACCAGGAGAGACTTGATGAGAGAGCACATCAGCATACAGTCATCACTTAAATACAATCATGACAATCCCACAATGCCCAGTATACAACAAGAGAGAATGGCTCAAACAAATGACCAAGATGAAGAGTCAGAAAATGTTTCTGAGGTAAAAACAGTAATAGAACTAAAAAAGAATTGGTAAGAATGGTATTTTAGTACCCTCAATGGATTGACACAAACATTAAGAAAAGCAAGGAGATCACACAAAAGAACTCTGAAAGCAGCAGGTGAGAAGCTCACTATAACACGCTGTTGTTGTTAAGTGTCATTGAGTCAGTTCCTACTCATAGTGGCCCTATATTTTCCATGGATTTGTTGGTGGATTTGAATCACCAACTTGTGGTTAATAGTTCAGTGCTTATCCTACAACATCACACTAAGACTCCAGTATAACATGTTGTTGTTGTTGTTGTAAGTGTCATCAAGTCAGTTGTGACCCACAGCAAACCTGTGTAGGGTTTCTGAGGCGCAGCTAGTGAGTTTGAACCACCAACACTGAGGTTCAATCCAACTTTGTAGTCCAGCGTATTAACCCACAGTACCACACCAGGATTGCAGAATAACACATTAACTTAATACCACATGGTGGTGGTAGTGGTGGTGGTGGTGTGCCGTGGAGTCGATTCTGACTCACAGTGACCCTGCATAAGGTTTCCAAGGCTGTAAATCTTTACAAAAGCAGAAAGCCTCATCTTTCTCCCGTGCAACAGTTGGTAGTTTCAAACTTCTGACTGCGAGAATAGTAGCTCAACTCATAACCGCTACGCTACCAGACCTCCATAGTATAAGGAGTATTAAGGAACACATAAGAGTCCTTAATAAGATTAAGTACAGACTTCTCAGAAATCTTGGAATCTAAATGACAGTGTAAAATGATATATATCATGTTGAGGTAAACTCAATTAAGAATTCTTTATTTGGCAAAGTTGTTCTTCAAAAACAAGGGTGACAGCAAGACATTTTCAGATAAATTCATTACCAGTGCAAGGAGAGTCCTTCAGATGGAAAGAAAAGAACATTAGACAGTTACTCAAAACTGTGCATAGAAAAAAAAACAACACATAAAAGAAAAGATCTCATGTAAAGCAAGAACAAATAGAAACACTAATGTTACAGTACTTTTAATTGATATATTTAGTTGCCATGTTGTATAAACTTGTACAGCAAATGCATAAGAAATGTTTAACTAATGGGCATAGGTTGTGGGGTACAAAAGACAATATTCATATATGCTGTAAAGTGCTGTCGAGTCAGTTCCGACCCATAGCGACCCTGTATAGGGTTTCCGAGGAGCAGCTGGTGAGCCTGAACTGCCAACCTTGCAGTTCAAACAGCTTTGCAGTCTAGAGCATTAACCCACAGCGCCACATATATATTCTCTATATGTAGTGTACATGTTAATGTCATGTTACATGTTTGTATGTTACTTGTTGGCATCAATTAAACTTGTTGTTAAGGGCTGGTGAGTCGGTTCCAACTGATAGCAACCTTGTATAGGGTTTCCAAGGAGAGACTGGTAAGCTTGACCCAACAACCTTGCAGTTCAAAGAAGCTTGCAGTCCAGTGCATTAACCCATGATGTCACACCAGGACTCCATCAATTAAATTAAATAGCTATAGATGTGAAGAATTAAATGTAATTCTTAAAATAACTACAAAGAAAATATCTAAAATTATGGAGAAAAAATTAGAAGGAAAAACAACAACAACACAAAAAAGCAAAAGACACAAATAATGACAACACTTCAGGAACTGTTCTTCCACTGCAGGCCTACACACCACCGTTGCTGTCACTACCATGTCTCTTTGATCCCCGAGAAGTTCCAGAACATTTTTTCAAGCACAAAACACTAACATCAATGGGAGGCAGAAAACAGCCTTTGCCAGCACTGCCATTAAGGGTGTGGAGTGAAGATACGCTCATGTGATGTTGAGGAAAGAAGACCTCAACCTCACCAAGGGAGCAGGAGAGCTCACTGAAGATGAGGAAGAAGAGCACATAACCACCATTATGCAGAATCCACACCAATACATAATCTCGACATAATTTGCCTAAACAAAGAGGTGAGAGGATGTCAAATACAGTCAGTTTCTGGCCAATGGTCTGGTCAACACGCTCCATGAAGACCTGGAGCGGCTGAGGAAGATTCAGCCCACAGAGAGCTGTGTCACTTCTGGGGCCTTGGTGTTTGAGGCCAGCACACCAAGACCTCTGGCTGCTGTGGTTGTACTGTAGTTATACCCAAGAAGAAATAAGACTCTAAACCCCTTGTCTGTTAAAAAATCATTTATACACACACAAAAATAATAAAATTCAGGAATCGAGGGACAGAGAAAGTACAAAGCACTTAAAAACCAATTGGCATATTGACAGAATTCCTTACTTATCAGTAATTACCTGAAATGTAAATGGTTTAAACATTCCAAGAAAAATGTATCGAGAGGCAGAATGGATTTTTTAAAAGAAACAAACACAAAACGAAAACTAATCAACAAGCTATCTACAAGAGCATCTTTTTTTGTTAAATGTTAATTTTGTTTACTTTATAGATGAAAAATTTAAATATTATTATAAATTATTTGGGCAATTTCTTTGCATGATAAGGTTAGGTAGTACCTGGAAAACACTTCTTAACAAGAGATTGTGAATATCAAATTATGACTCACCTCCTTAGTGAAAAACACAGAGTGGAAATAAATACATTTAAAAATATGCTTAAATTTTGCAAATTAAGAATGAATGACTCACAGCTGTGGACACAAACGAAGGCATAAAACATGTAGTAATTATCACAGTCAAAGAATGAAAGATTTATTTTACTTTTCTTGACCAAAACAAAGATCTAATAAAAATCAAACCCAGGCATATTTATAGAACTATGTACAGGGCTTTAAAGCATACACTTTCTCTTTTTTTAAAACTTTTTATTGTGAATTGATTGAAGGTTAACAGACAAGATCACCAGATTTACATTCAACAAATTATACTCTGTTTCATTTCAATGATTGCAATAGCCTCCCTGTAACAACAGTTCTCCTGCTTCCTCCCTGTGGCTTCTCTTTTACCTCTTATAGTTCACAAATGAACACAGCAAAAATATTTGATGTAAACATACAAAACAAAAATT
>NW_006412587.1:7308-8029 GCF_000296735.1 Chrysochloris asiatica | reverse complement strand
ACTCCCAATACCACTAAGATAGAAGAACAATCAGAAAAAAAAGGATTAAAAAATCTGAGGAAGGTCTAAGATTCATGTTGGACAACATGAAGAGGAATTACTTAAGAATTTTTGGCATTCCAGACCAGGAAGAATCACACAAGTCCACAGAAGTGATAGTTGAAGAAATGCTGGAAGAAAATTTCCCTAACATCCTGAAAAGTGAAAAGATGAGCATCTAAGAAGCTCAACAAACCCCAGAAAGGATAGACCCTAAAAGAAAATCACCAAGATATATAATAATCAAGCTCTCCAAAATCAATGACAAGAACAGAATCCTGAAGGCAGCTAGGGAAAAGAGAAGTGTAACATACAAAGGCAAGCAAATCATGATAGACTTTATGTATACTTATGGATGTAGTAGCTCAAAAAAGGGAACACATTTTTACCCCCTTGGTACACAGGTTTGTCAGGGATGGGCAACTTAGACATTGCCTACCCAAAATGGGGGCGGGGGCACTATAAGGGCAAGAAGTGACTGGCTTACAAGCTTTGAAGAGGGAGCCTAGTTCCAGACAGGGCAGGAGTAGGTAGAATCCCCACTGAATGATTTCCAATCTGCTGGGATCAGGCTGGCGAAAGCAAATGGAGATAAGACTCTTGTGACACAATAGTGAATAATTGCCATCACTTTTGGGTCAGAAATGTATAGGTAGATGTTTTTTGACAAAAGGAGGGGAGT
>NW_006412587.1:4211-5188 GCF_000296735.1 Chrysochloris asiatica | reverse complement strand
CATGTGACCTAGCCTCAATGGCTTGATAATCAGAACTCGATTAGAGGAAGATTAAAAATAATAACAACAACAATTTTTGATAAAGAAAACAGAGGTAAATTGCTCCAATTTGATGAACCTGACCTATACTCATGGAGGTAGTAACTCTAAATTCCTACAGTTAGGGAAGGAGTCTTCACATCAAGATCAGTGTTATCCCCACTGTATACAGGGTAGATAAGGATGGGCAACTAAGACATTGGCTACCTAAAATGGTTGGGTGCTGTGGAGTCGGTTCCAACTAATAGTGATCCTTTACATGGTTTCTGAGGCTGTAAATCTTGATGCAAGCAGAAAGCCTCATCTTTCTCTTGTGGAACAGCTGGTAGTTTCGAACTGGTGACCTTGCAGCTCGCAGCCCAATTTGTAACCACTACGCTACCAGAGCTCCTTAAAATGAGGAGGTGATAAAGATAAGAAGTGACTGTCTTACAAGGTTTCAAGAGGGAGTTTAATTTACGAGTGTGGGGGGCAAGAAATAGTCCCCATTGATTAAAAGAGATGGGGATAAGATTCCTATGTAAATAGTGAGTAATTGTTATCATAACTAATTGTGACTGTCACTATTGTAAAGGTAGAAGTTTTATAACAAAAATAGGGGAGCAATTAACTTACAGTGAAGAAACAAAGGACCTGAGGACCATTAAGGGAAAAGGGCATAAGCAGAATGCGGGACCTTATCCAGAGAAGTAACAACACCAGAAATGGAGGCAGAGATAGGGATATGGAGAGGGGGAGCAGCTGAGGACTCTAGATTCATGGGAAGAGAGGGACTAAGAGCTGGTGGCCAGGAGGCAGACTTGCAGAATGTGCCTTTTGGTGGTGTAAATTATTAAATATACTTGAGTATTTGTTTCTTGTTTTCTTTTTAAAAGAGCTAAAGTGAATAGAGAGAAATACTGTTAACTGATGGTACACAGAAGGGAATGTAAGCATTG
>NW_006412587.1:2078-3291 GCF_000296735.1 Chrysochloris asiatica | reverse complement strand
ACTTAAAGTATTTACTGATGAAGATCAAAGAGCACTGCCTTTGGTATTGATTGCATCTCAATGTAAAGAAAACAAAAATCCTCACCACTGGACTAATAAACAACATTCTTATCAATGGAGAAAAGATTGAAGTTGTCAAGGATTTCATTCTTCTTTGATCAACTATCAACACTCATAGAAGCAGCAGTCAAGAAATCAGATGATGTATTGCATTAGGCAAATCTGTTTCACAAGACCTTTTTAAAGTGTTGAAGACCAAAGATGTCAGCTTGAGGACTAAGGTGCACCTGACACAAGCTATGGTGTTTTCACTAATCTCATAGGCATGCAAAGCCGGTCGCTGAATAAGGAAGACTGTAAAAGAATTGATGTTTCTGAGTTAAAGGTGTTGGAGGAGAATATTGAAAGTGCCATGGGCTGCCAAAAGAACCAGTAGATCCGTTTTGGAAGAAGTGCAGCCAGAGTGCTTCATCTCAAGTACTTTGAACATATGAGGAAGGTCCATTCCCTGGAGAATGACTCATACTTGGCAAAGTAGAAGGCACTGAAAAAGGAAGACTCCTAAAGACATGGGTTGACACAGTGGCTGCAACAATGGGATCACACATAACAAGTGTGAGAACCAGGTGTTGTTTCGTTTTGTTGTGAATAGGGTTCCTATGAGTCAAAACTTACTTGACAACACCTAACAATGTCAATGAGGTGATTGAAGATGGCACACTTGAGTCAGACACACCTTCGTTTTCATTGCAAAATTTTTGCTCTTCGAAACTTTAAAGAGTTATTTTGTAACAGTTTTATCCAATGCTATAAATTATTTGATTTCATGACTGCTGCTTCCATGGGTATTAATTATGGATCCAAGTTAAAAAAAAAAAGTTTTGTTTTCTTTATGTGAAAATGTAAACCATACAGAAGACTGTAGTCTTTGGTCTTCATTGGTAAGTGTGTCAAGTTCTCTTTGTCTCTGAGAGAGCAAGGTTGTGACATTTGCACGTTGCCAATCTTGATGCTGAGTCATCCTGCATATAGTCCACCTTCTCAGATTATGTGCTCAGCATACAAACTGAAAAAGGATGGTGAGATGCCAGGGCTTGATGGCAGCTAGGGTGGAGGTGCAGTGACGTTCTCCATCAAAAATACCACAGAATACCAGGCAAAGTGGATCCAGGGCAGAGCTCCAAAACTCGGAACCACAGAGATAAGAATACTT
>NW_006412587.1:0-1522 GCF_000296735.1 Chrysochloris asiatica | reverse complement strand
TTTTCGAGGCTGTGGATCTTTGTGGGAGAAGAACACCTCATCTTTCTCCTGCAGAGTGGCTGGTGGTTTTGAACTGCTGAACTTGTGGTTTGCAGCCTGATTCATAACCACTACACTACCAGAGCTACAGACTTTTTTCCCCCTCTTCTCTCCCTACTCTCCCTTTTCTGTGATTATAGACTACAGTATTCAGTCTAGTTATGTTTTGGTTTTTGTTGTTGTCTTTATGGTTTTTTGTTTTTTTTTCTTTTTTCTATTTGCTGGTTCTGTTTTGCTGTCTTATGCACCCCCTTCTACCTTTGGGGGACTCATTCTCTCCTTATATTACTCAAGAAGAGACAGCAACTGCTGCCATATAGTCAAGCTATGGTTTATATCACATTCTATAAAACACCAAAACCCAGGCAAGAACCAATACCAACTGCCATATACCAGGGAGGCCGACAACACCTGTGGAAGTTACTCTGAATTAAGCAGTAAGAAGAGTGAAAAGGGAAGCCCACATCCTGATCCCATCTACCTGGAGGCAATCAGAAAGCATAAAAAATACAAAAACACATACTTTATTAAGCATTAAGGCCATACTAAACATGTCCAAGAAGCAAAAGAAGATAACCATATCAGCACATGTTTAGAAACAAGATAAAATGTCTGAGATAAAAGACCTAGAGGTAGACCTATTCTCCATTCTGGAAGGAGGGCAGGCCTTGGAAATGCCTGAGAAGGAATTCAGAAAAATGATTATAAAATGTTTCAAAATACTTTACAACTGAGTTGAGAAAAAAAGGAAGAATTCAGAAAGTGCTACAGGAACAATCAAATAAGATAGATACAGCATTGGAAACAATTCAAAACCTACAGAAAGACGTCCAAAAATCAATAATAGAATATCAGAAGTAGACAATAATCTGAAAGGGCATAGGAGTAGAATAGAAGAGATGGAAGGCAGAACCAGTGATCTGGAAGACAAATCTCTCAATACCAACAAGATAGAAGAGCAAATAGAAAGAAGGACAAAAAAATCTAAAGAAAGTCTAAGATCCATATTGGACAACATGAAGAGAAATAACTTAAGAATTATTGGCATTTCAGAACAAGAAGAATCACACAAGTCCATAGAGGAAATAGTTGAAGAACTGCCAGTAGAAAATTTCTCTACAATCCTAAAAAGTGAGAAGATAAACATTCAAGAAGCTCAACAAACCCCAGGAAGGGTAGACACCCCCAAAATATCATCAAGACATATCATAATCAAGCACTCCAAAATCAAAGACAAGGAGACACTCCTGAAAGCAGCTAAGGAAAACAGAATTGTTATATCCAAAGGCAAGCAAGTCAGATTAAGCTTGGATGTCTCAGCAGAAACCATGCAAGCAAGAAGGCAATGTGGAGACATATATAAAACCCTGAAAGAAAAAAAACTGCCAACCAAGAATCCTTTATCCAGCAAAGCTATCAATCAAATATGACAGTGTAATCAAACATTCCAGGATAAACAGAAACTAAGGGATTTGCCAAAGCC
>NW_006412586.1:7392-8195 GCF_000296735.1 Chrysochloris asiatica | reverse complement strand
ACTTGCAAAAACAATGACTTTTATTTATTTTTTAAAGAACAATGCCTTTTATTTATTTATAATGAAGGTAACTGACAATGGTCTGTGATTTTTTTCCCAACGTAGTCTATCTAAAATGTGCCAGACTTCTTATTCTGTTTGCTGCTAATCCAAAGTGCAAGAAGTCTAAGGTAAGCTCTTTGACAGTAAAATGGCATTGGAACACATGCCAAATATTGGAATCCCATTGGGGACATGAATAATTCCTGAGTGGTCAGAAAGATTTATTCTTTGGTAAGGCTGACATTACTTTGTGTAAACTTGATATAACACTAAAAATATCTCAAAATGATTATAGATAACCAATAATAGGGGCTCTTGGTGGGGTGCTGTAGGATCAGAACTGGACTGTGGTCTACGTTGAATCCTAGAAAAGCTGATGTTTGACCTTTGTTAGATTATTAGCATTACAATTATTGCTAATAGTGACGGCATAATCCTAGTCCAATTTTTCCAGGTTTGCCACAAACAGAATTACTAAAGATTTTAACTACAGCATAAATATCAAACCTAAATATTATGCATTCAATTTCATTTATGATGATTTTCATTCCTTCAGTGAATTCATTTACTACCATCTATGTGCCAGGCTCTGGTAGCGTAGTGGTTACGAATCAGGCTGCGAACCTTAAGGTCAGCGGTTTGAAACTACCAGCCGCTCCGCGGGAGAAAGATGAGGCTTTCTACTCCAATAAGGATTTATACCCTCGGAAACCCTGTACAGGGTCGCTATGGGTCGGAACCGACTCGACGGCACTTAACAA
>NW_006412586.1:2839-4762 GCF_000296735.1 Chrysochloris asiatica | reverse complement strand
TTGCTCTGTTTGAACAACTACCTCTTGGTCTATGTATAGGTTCCTCATGAGCACAGAGAAGTGTTCCAGGATACCCATTCTCCTCAATGTTGTTCATGGCTTGTCATGATCCACACAGTCAAAAGCTTTTGCATAGGTTGCTATGTGCCATTTTCGGCTCACTCTAATAGTGACCTTGTATAGGATTTCTAGGAGGGGCTGTTGAATTTGAACGTCTGACCTTACATTTCAAACTGACCTTGTGGTCCAGTGCATTAACACACAGCAACACACCAGGATCCTTAAATATTGTAAATTGAGGCTTGAATATTTTATTCAGTTTATTCAGCTTGAAGAATTCTGGGCATGTTCTTCCCTTTTGTTTTTCTAACTCTAAATCTTTACACATTGACTTTGTTTTCACAAGCTGCCCTTTGAAATTTTCAATTTAGTTCTTTAAATCCTAGTTCTTCCATTTGCTTTAGCATGTCTAAACTGGAGAACCAGGTTCTGAGTCTCTGTCACATCCATTTTGATCGCTTCCTTCTTTCTTGCTGTCTTAGTGACCTGTATGTTGTTCTTGATGTCATCTCACAACTCTTCTGCTTTCCAGGCCTCACTGTCTAATACATCAAATCTGTTCTTAAGATATCTCATAATTCAAGAGGGATATGTTCAAGGTCATAATTTGGCTCTCTTGAAATTGTGTTAATTTTCTTTATCTTCAGTTTGAACTTGTATATGAGCAACTGATGGTCTGTTCTTGGCCATGCTTTGGCTGATATGGAGATTTTCCATCATCTCTTCCCACGTTGTTGTTGTTAAGTGCCGTCGAGTCTGTTCTGACACATAGTGACCCTGTATAGGGTTTCCAAGGAGCCACTGGTGAGCTTGAACCACGGACCTTGCAGTTCTAACGGCTTTACAGTCTGGCAAATTAACCCATAGTGCCACAACAGGACTCCACATAGATATAGTCAATTTGTCTTTTGTGTATTCCATCAGATGATCTGTATAGTCATCTTTCATTGTATAAAAAAAGGTATTTGCCACAAAGAATTCACTGAAAAGTCTATCATGCAATCTTCAGCATCACTTCTATCACTAAGGGTATATTGCCCAACTATTGATCATTCCTCTTTGTTTCCAACATTTGCATTTCAATTGCCTGACACACACTTCTGATTATAATCCACTCAGTAAATCTTGTTTTGTTCAAATGACTGCTCTTGGTCAATGCACAAGTTCCTTATGAGCACAATTAAGTGTTCTGGAATTTCCATTCTTCACAATATTATCCATAGCTTTTTATGATCCAGTTGAATGCCTTTGCATCATCAATAAAGCACCAGTAAACATCTTTTTGGTATTATCTGCTTTCAGCCAAGATCCATCTGAGGTCAGCAATGATATCCCTAGTGTCACGCCCTCTTCTGAATCTAGCTTGAGTTTCTGGCAGCAGCCTGGTATCCTTGTGTGGTGTTATAGAATGAGCACTTGACTGGAATCCACAAGGCCTATGGTTCAAACCCACCAGCCACTCCTTGGAGACCCTATAAAGAGTCAATGAGTCAGAATTGACTCCACGGCACTTAACAAAACAACAACCTGTCAGTGTACTGCTACAACTATTTTTAAATTATCTTAAGCAAAATATTACTTTCATGTGATATGAATAATATTGTGATTTCTGTATTTCCTTAGAATGGTTCAAACATGGATCTCTTCCAATCAGTTGGCCCGTTCGGTGTCTTCCAAATTTCTTAGCATAGACTAGTGTGCTCCTACATTACTGCATCAGTCTGTTCAAACATTTCAATTGGTACTTTTTCATTTCCTGGAGTCTTGTTTTTCACAAAGACCTTCAGTACAGCTAACACCACCATTTTTCTTGATCAATGTACATCTTGACATGCTTAAACATCAGTGAATTATTTTTGGTAT
>NW_006412586.1:0-1414 GCF_000296735.1 Chrysochloris asiatica | reverse complement strand
CGAGGGTGTAAATCTTTACGGGAGTAGAAAGCCTCATCTTTCTCCCGCGGAGCAGCTGGTAGTTTCGAACCGCTGACCTTAAGGTTTGCAGCCCGATTCATAACCACTACGCTACCAGAGTGTGTACATATGGTTAAATCACCACTTCTTCCAGAACTGGACTGGGCCTATTCTCAGAATGAAACTTTTATCTGCTTTCAAATGAAAAAAAAATAAATGCCCTACCTTTATATACATAAAAAAGAGTACTCTTTATATATTCTTCCTGTTTGTCAATTCCCTTTCCTTTAGTTATCTTACCTGGTGACACAGATAACTGTGGTTAACCAATATAGCAAGAGTGGTGGTTGTGTTGGTGTGGTGGTGGTTATGTGCCGTGGAGTCGGTTCCAACTCATAGCACCCCTGCACAGGATTTCTGAGGCTGTACATCTTTACAGGAACAGAAAGCCTCATCTTTCTCCCGCAGAACAGCTGGTAGTTTTGAAGTGCTGACATTTAGGTTTTCAGCCTGATTTGTGACCACTACACTACCAGAGCTCCTTATAGCAAGAGTAATCATTATCAATGAAGACGCCACTTACATGGAATTACTACTGAGGGTGGTCTCAGGATGAGTACATCTCTGTTGTGCCAGATGCAAAATGAGTACTTAATATGGTTCTTCATAGAAAAGTTGGAAAGAAAAGAGAGATAATATTAAAATATTTATAAGCCCTGGCATTGTTGTTGTTGTTGTTAAGTGCCGTCGAGGCATTACTCTACTTGAAAAGTAAATGTTGCTTTGGGGAAAGGGATTATTCAAATTTTACATTTAAAAAATCTATTTAAAAATTAAATTCAAAAAAATTTTAATTAGGACATTAAATATAAAAGAATGATGATCTCTGTCAGAAGATTCTATTCACATAAGATCACTATGCTTGTTGGACTTAGTTGTTAGAATGGGCAGTAATTGTGTTTGGTTTGGCCAAGAAATGGCTAATGTTTGAAACAATGATATTTCTGCTGTCTTTACAAATGTCATATTTTTTTCAATAATTTTCTTCCAAATCTAAAGATTTAAACTTGCAATAATAAATTATATTAACAGGTTAGGCCTTTATTTATTTGAGAGCAACAATATAGATATACTCAACAGTATATTATATTGTAGTTTTGTTTTAAAAAATCAATAAAACTTTTCGAGGTCCAAGAATAATACACACACACACATCACTTTATGATATGGTGGCAGGGAACGACACTACAATACATACCTTACTGGCTACCACTTGATATTTTCATTATGGGGCAGTAGGCTCCATGATATCATTCAACTATATCCAAATGCCTTCCTTTTAATATGTGTTATTAATATATAATTTAATATGATTAAGTACACAGTATATGCTTCATCTTCTTACTTCAGAAAA
>NW_006412585.1:8184-9147 GCF_000296735.1 Chrysochloris asiatica | reverse complement strand
ATTTGGACAAGAGCCAAAACCAGCTGCAAGGCATTACACATGAAAAGGGAAGCCTATCTCCAGATCATATCTGATGCTCAGCAAGCTTAACAACAAAGGAACGTACATCCATTTAAGCATTAAAACCCCACATAACTGATGAAAATGTCCAAAAAAACACAATTAAATATCTCAACATATGTGCAAAAAAAAAGAAAAAGAAAAAAGTAACTGAGACAAATGAGCTGGAAGCAGACACAGACTTTCCAATAGAAGAGCAGGCTCTGACTCTGCCTGAAAAGGAATTCAGAAGAATGATATGGAAACAAATTCAAATGCTCTGAAAAGGGGTGAAGGAAAATAAGAAGTCAGGAAAGTGCTACAAGAAAAATCAAACAAGATAGCTACAGCATTGGAAATGATCTAAAACCTGCAACAAGAAGTCCAAATGATTAATAATAAAAGATCAGAAATGGACAATACACTGAAAGCACAAAGGAAGACAAATCTCTCAATACTGCTAAGATAGAAGAGCAAGCAGAAAAAAAGGATTAATAAGTCTGAAGAGAATCTAAGATTTATGCTGGATAACTTGAAGTGGAAAAACTTAAGAATTATTGGCATTCCAGAATTGGAAGAATCATAGAAGTCCATAGAAGAGATAGTTGAAGAGCTTCTGGATGAATATTTTTCTAACATCATGAAGGATGAGAATATAAACATTCAAGAAGCTGAAAGAACCCCAGGAAGGATAGACCCCAAAAGAAAATCACTGAGAAATATCATAATCAAGTTTTGCAAAATCAAAGACAAGGAGAAAATCCTAAAAGCAGCCAAGGAAAAGACAAGTGTTACTTACAAAGGCAAGCAAAGCAGATTAAGCTCTGACTTCTGAGCAGAAACCATGCAAGAAGGCAATAGGGAGACACATATAAAACCCTAAAAGAAAAAAATGCCACCCAAGAATCGTCTAGCCAGCAAAAC
>NW_006412585.1:5112-5624 GCF_000296735.1 Chrysochloris asiatica | reverse complement strand
GACATTCTTCAAAGAGATGGAAAAAGCAATATCAAACTTTATATGGAAAGGAAAGAGACCCAGGATAAGCAAAGCACTGCTTAAGAAGAACAAGATGGGGAGCCTCTTACTTCCTGATTTCAAAATTTACTACATGCTACAGCGGTCAAAACAGAATGGCACTGGTGCAGTGAAAGATACGTTGATCAATGCAACAGAATTGAGAATCCAGAAATTAACCTATCCACATACAACCAATAGATTTTTGACAAAATACCCAAGTATATTGCATGGGGAGGAGATAGTCTCTTCAAGAGATGATGCTGGCAGAATTGGAAAGTGATTTGCAAATGACTGAAACAAGACCTTTACCTCATGCCTTATTCAAAAGCAACTCAGCATGAATTCAACACCTAAATGTGAATCCCAGAATTACAAAGGCCATCCATGAAAAAATAGGGACAAATGTGAGAGCTCTAATACAGGGCATACACAGACTATAAAACATTTAGAAAATTACACAAACAAAAGTA
>NW_006412585.1:0-1053 GCF_000296735.1 Chrysochloris asiatica | reverse complement strand
CAAATGCATAAATAGTGATATCTTGGCATGAGTGAACTGAAATGGGTAGGGATTGGTAATTTTGCATCGGATATCACATGGTTTACTATCCTGAGAAAGATAAATTGGAGAGGAATTGCATAACATTTATCATCAAAAAGAGCATTTCAAGATCTATCTTCAAGACCAGTGTTGTCTGTGATAATGTAATATCCATATGAATACAAGTAAGAACAGTTAATACCACTATTATTCAAATTATACATCAACCACTAAAACTGAAGATGATGAAATTGAAGAATTATACCAAATTCTTGTGTGTGAATTTATTTAAACATATTATCAAGATGCATAATGACTGGTGATTGGAAGGTGAAAATTGGAAACAAAGAGGAAGGATAAGTCATTGAAAATATGGCCTTGGTAGTAGAAATGATCCTGGAGATTGCCTGATAGAATTTTGCAAGATCAATGATATTCATTGAAAATACCTTTTTAAAACAACATAAAGGTGACTATGCACATAAAACTCACCAGTAGGAATAAACAGAAATCATATTCATGACATCTGTGGAAGTAAGTGGTGGAAATGCTCGCAAGATCACAAGGCAAAACGAGACTGTGGTGGACTGTAGAACAGGCCATCAATTGCTCAAATGCATGTTCAGGCTGAAGCAGAAAAAAATGAAAACAAATCTGTGAGAGACAAAATATGGATGTGAACATATCTCATCTGAATTTAGATTCATCTCAAGAACCGATTTGATGAATTAGACTCTAATGACTGAAGACCAGAAGAGTTGTGGGATGACTTCAAGAAGAAAGCAAAAGGTCATTAAGAAGTCAAGAAAGAAGGAAAATATTAACATGGATGTTAGAAGAGACTCCGAAATCTGCTATCCAGGATAGAGACGGTAAAGCAAATGGAAGAAATGAGGAGGAAAAAGAGCTGAACCGAAAATTTCGAAGGGCAACTAGGGAAGACATAGCCAAGTACTATCAATGAATGTGTAAAGACCTGGAGTTTGAAAACCAAAAAGCAAGAACATGCTTAGCATCCAGAAAGAAACAAAA
>NW_006412584.1:0-8208 GCF_000296735.1 Chrysochloris asiatica | reverse complement strand
ACTGCAAGGTCTGCAGTTCGAAACTACCAGCCGCTCCGCGGGAGAAAGATGAGGCGATCTGCTCCCGTAAAGATTTACAGCCTCGGAAACCCTGTTCAGGGTCGCTATGGGTCGAAACCGACTCGACGGCACATAACAACAACAACAACATTAAGTGTGTTGAGTTAGTTCTGATTCACAGAGAACAGTAAATATTTATAAGAGCATATAGCCTCATCTTTCTCCAGAGGAGTGGTTGGTGGGTTCAAACTACTGAAGTTTTGATTAGCAGTCTAACATTTAACTGACTATTCCACCAGGGCTCCGAACATTTGATAAGTACCCCAATACATGTTAAACATTATAATTGTTGTTGTTGTTAAGTGTTGTCCAGTCAGTTCAGACTCACAGCCACCCTGTATAGGGTTTCCAAGGAGTGGCTGGTGAGCTTGAACCACCAGCCTTGTGGTTCAAACCAACTTTGCAGTCCAGCACATTAGCCCCCAATGCCACACTGGGACTCTAAAATATTATAATTGCTAGTTGTAAAAGTATAGTTTGGGCATTGTGGATGCTGCTTAGAATCCGTGAACATGTAGCTATGTTTTGGTGATTATTTCAAAGATAGTGGAACAAAGCCATATAGAGATACTCCATGATACGAAACAAATATTTGCACTGAGTAGGCAGAAACTACTTTTTAAGGAGCCAATGATGGTGAAAGACTGAAAGAAGCAAGATGGTTTCCAGAAACAAGGAAATCAGTTTACTTTTCTGGGTGTTTAATTGGGAGTTTTCATCCTGGGTTTGAACCCAAGATCGTTGAGCCAAAGTCTGTTGTTGTTAGGTGTCATTGAGTTGGTACCAACTCATAGCGACCTAATTCACAGCAGAACGAAACACTGCCGGATCCTGGGCCAACCTCACTACTGTTGCCACGCTTAAGTCCATCTATGCAGCCACTGGGCCAATCCATCTCATTGGGGGTCTTCCTCTTTTTCTCTGTCCCTCCACCTTACCAAACATGATATCCTTCTCCAGTGACTGGTCCCTCCTGACAATATGTCTAGGGCCCTGCCATTTACAACAAGATTTTAAATACAATTTTATTTTTCATTTTTCAAAGATGAGAAATAACATTCGTTTGAATTTATAATTTATAAAAATGACACCTAGGTTAATTTAATTCATTTCCATATGTAAATAACCTTTACTGGTTAACTTTTTGCATAGATTCAGGGATTGACAGTCTAAAGCTAGCTTAATTTCAACAATTACTTAATGACTATATGACAATTTAAAAGACATTCAAAAAATCCGGAATATGTCAGTGCATGACATATTAATTTTTCCCTTAACAACACTTCCTTATGAGTTGGTTAATTAATTCTTTTCACATAATAAACAAATTATGTATGTGTTGTGGTATTTTAAGAAATGGAACTCAGTTCGCTTAATTGTTCATAATTATCTCAGTTTTCTTTGGTTTGGGAACTATTTATAGTTTCTTCTTGTTAAGGTGAAGAACAAAATATTAGAAAAGAAAACCTGGAAATGTTAAGTATCAATTGAGCCTTTTTCAGAACGTTCCTGTGGTAGTGTTAGATAGTTTTGCAGTTGACTAAGTTTGCTTAGTAATTACCTGTTGCAAGATAATCACACAGCACCTAAGAGAACAAAAGAGTGAGAATTGCTTCTTTCTCCGAGCTCCAAATACCTTTTGTGATTCATGAAGATGGAAAAATCTACCACTAACTCTCATTGTATTGAAAAACAATAATGGCTCCAGAGATTGAAACGCAGAGATTGAATTTTGGGCTTTTGGAGAGTTACTAAAATGTACATTTGGAAACTTTAATTCTCGTGTTAAAATTGTGTGAATATGTCTGCCTGGGAAATTTGATTGAGCTGAATTGCTGTGAATGCATGCTTTTACGCAAAGGTTAATTATGATATAGGCAATCTATTTTAGGGTAAGCTTTCCTGCACCTTTGGAAACGATTCCTTTTTTTAGCTAAGTGAGAGTCTCTCAAGGAATACAAAAATTGCTTTAAAAAAAAAAAAAATCAAGCAGCTCAGTCTTCATATTTTTGCTTCTCAGTCTCCCCAGTAGAGGCCGTCCTGTGCGTTCATTCAGCAAAGGCAGCAGCTGGTTGAACCTCCTGCGTTTAGCACCCTCAGATGGGTGTGTCTCTCTGGAAGGAGAAGAGGCAGGGATCTAAAGCTGGAATTCAGTGGCAAGGTGGCTCACATAGCATTAACAAAGAACAGTAAAGGCAGGATGTTGTTGTTGTTGTTGTTAAGTGCCATCGAGTCGGGTCCGACCCATAGCGACCCTGTAGGAAACAATATAATCCCATTTTATTTTTACCGACCTTCGTATTGTTGTTGTTAAGTGCAGTCAAGTCAGTTCTGACTCATAGTGACTCTGTATAGTGTTTCCATATAAAAGACACTGGGATGAAATGCCTCAAATTTTTAATAATCTTTATCTCATCACAGGAAAACTGGTGATTTGTGATTTACATATTTTAAATTTTTTCCTATGTTTTCATCAATGATAATATGTATTTTTATCCTTAGAAAATGCAAAAAGGCTATAAATTTTAATAGAACATGAAGTCATAGGAGTCTAATTTCTTTGAGAGACACCTCTAGCCACCATTTCAAGGACCACTATTAAATAAAAATTACCTGGAAATGTATACTACTATTCTTTCCTTTATTTTAATGATTCAAAATATGATATAACGATGGATATTGGACTCCTGATGTGGCACTGTAACAGGATCAGCACTGGACTGCTACCCACAAGGTCGGCAGCTCAAACCCAACAGCTGCTCCTTGGAAACCCTATATAGGGTAGCTATGAGTCAGAACCAACTTGACTGCACTTAACAATACCAACAACTGATTGACTTTATAGATTTCATTCATAGGAAGATTTTTAACATTACATACAATGCATATCACTTACTGTTATGGTAGATGACAAGGAGCCAGTTCTGACTCAGAGTGTCTGCAGCACAACAGAATGAAACAGGTCTTGTGCCATCGATCCTCACAATTGTTGTCATGTTTGAGTCCATTGTTGTTGCCTCTGTTTCTTTGCATCTCATTGGGGGTCTTCCTCTTTTTCTCTCACCGTCCACTTGTCTAAGAGTAATGTCCTTCTCCAGGAACTCATCCTTCCTGACAATATTTCCAACATAAAGAGATGAAGTCTCATCAACCTGGCTTCTAACGGGCATTTTTGCTGAACATCTTCCAAAATAAATTTGTTTATACTTTTGGCGGTCCATCATAATTTCATATTCTTCTCTAACATCATCATTCAAATGTATAGATTCTTTTATGGTTTTACTTATTCATTGTCCAACTTTCACATGCATATGAGATAATTGGAACTTCCATGGCTTTGGTTAGGGCACCTTAGTCCTCAAACTGACATCTTTGCTCTTAAACACTTTAAAGAGGTCATTTGCAGCAAATTTGACTAATGCAATAGGTCCTTTGTTTTTTTGACTGCTGCTTCCAAGTGCACTGATTGTGAATCCAAGCAAAATGAAGTCTTTGGCAGCTTCAATTTTTTCTCCATTTATCATGATGTTATTTACTAGTCCAGTTGTGACGATTTTCCTTGTCTTGACATTGAGGTGCAATCCATATTGAAGGTCATGATCTTTGATCTCCGTCAGTAAGCATTTTATGTCTTCTTCGCTTTTATTGCGCATGCAAGAAGGCTGTATCACAGGTTGTTAAGGAATCTTCCTCCAATACTGATGCCACGTTCTTCTTAATATAATTCAGTTTCTCAAATTATCTGCTCAGTTTACAGACTGAATAAATATGCTGAAAGGATACAACCCTGGCACACACCTTTCTTGATTTTAGGCCATTCAGTATCAATATTGTTATGACCAACATTGTCGAATACCTCTGCTTAGTCAATCAATTCATGAGTAAACTTGTTTTTAAAGAACTCTAGAGGGTAGTATAGTGCTTACAAGTCAGACCGCTAACCTCAAGGTCAGCAGATCTAAATTACCAGCTGTCCCATGGAAGAAAGATGAGGCTTTTTGCTCCTGTGAAGATGTATAACCTCGGAAACCCTGTACAGGGTTGCTATGAGTTGGACCTGATACCATGGCACACAACCACCACCACCAAACTTTTTTCTGGTATTCTCTGCTTTCAGCCATGATCCAGCTGATGTCAGCAATGATATCCCTAGTTTCACTTCTCCTGAATCCAGCTTGGATTTCTGGCAGCTCCCTATCACTATGCTACTGCAACTGTTTTTAAATTTATCTTCAGCAATATTTTATTGCTTGTGATATTAATGATATTATTGGATGATTTCTACATTCTGTTGACTCACCTTTCTTTGGAATGGGCACATATATGGAGCTCTTCTAGTCAGTTGGCCAGGCAGCTGTCTTCCAAATTTCTTGGCTTAAATGAATGAGCACTTCCCGTGTTGCATCAGTTTGCTGAAACACTTCAATTTGAATTCCATCAATTCTTGGAGCCTTGTTGTTTGCCAATGCCTTCATTACAGCTTGATTCTTCCTTCAGTACTGTGGGTTATTGACCATAGGGTACCTCTTGAAATGATTGAACATTTATCAATTCTTTTTTTTATTCCAAATTTCTTTTTATTTATTTATTAAATGTTTTTATTTTGGATTGAGTGAAAGTTTACAGGGCATATCATCAGCTTCACATGCAACCATTCATATAGCTTGTTTCATTACATTGATTATTATCCCCTTCATATATCATCAGTTAACAGTGTTTCTCTCTATCCTCTTTAGCTTTTTTGGGGTGGGGGGGGGAATATCAATTCTTTTTGGTACAGCGACTGTGTATTCCTTCCATCTTCTTTTGATGCTTCCTATCAGTTCAAATCTACTGGTGTGGCATTATATATATGGACTCCTGGTGTGCTGCTGTGGGATCAGCACTGAAGCACTAACCACAAGGTCAGCAGTTTACAGTCACCAGCTGCTCCTCGGAAGCCCTACACAGGATCCCTATGAATCAGAATTGACTTGATAGAACTTAATGACAACAACTGTTATATACATATGTGATTTTTGTCCAGTTGGTATATGAATACATTTCACATATATGATTTGGAAACAAACATACATACCCACCACACACCATTACATTCTTTCTTTTTTCTTCTCTACTCTTCAGTCCTCCCCAGCTTTCTGGTTCATTTACAATACAAAACTAAAAAGCAAACCCACTGCTGATGAGCTAATTCCGACTCACAGTGAACATATAGGGCAGAGTAAAGCTACCCCTTAGGATTTCCAAGGTTGTACTATTTCTAGAGTCTTGGTGTGGCGCTGTGGCTAATGCATCAGACAGCAAAGTCTCTTGAACTGCAAGGTCGGTGGTTCAAGCTCACCAGCTGCTCCTTGGAAACCCTATACAGGGTCGCTATGGGTTGGAATCGACTCGATGGCACTTACCAACAACAAGAATCTTTATGGAAGCTGACTGCTACATCTTTGTCCCATGGATTCACTGGTGGATTTGAACCTCATAGCTTTCAGTTAGCTGCAGGTTGCTTGTGCACCATCCGGGCTCCTCATACACAACACAATGGCTGATATTGGTTCCTCAGTAGCTGAATACTAAAATGTGGATGTGTAGGGGAGTCCTTACACTGACTTTGTGTCATCTATGGAGAAGCCTTGTGTGGCACTGTTGGACTGCTAACCACAGGATTGGTGGTTTAAGACCACCAACCACTACTCAGAAACCCTATACAAGGTCACTGTGAGCCATCACAGACTTGACAGCACTTAACACCAGCATCACCTGTAGAAATTACAGAAGAATCTCCCACTCAGCAACTAGAAAATAACTGTTGTGCTGTAGGATAAGCACTAGACCACAAAGTCAGTGGTTCAGACCCACCAGCCATTCCTTAGACCCTATACAGGGTTGCTGTGAGCCAGAACCAACTCCCAACAAAAAAAAATAACAAAAGCAATGATAGCAATAACAATATTAATTTTTAAATATTATTTTAATATCCCTTGTGCGTATTAAATAGAGGGCAACCTGAAGGTGTTGACGACTCTGTAGTGGACATTACACTGAGAAACCTCAGGGCTTTGTTGGCAAGCATGATATTGAGAAAAGGGAATTGGTAACACTGGACACAAAAATGCAAAATGCCATGTCAATTGACAATGAGGAAAATGATACCGATTATGTTGTAGCTATGAGAATGTCTCTATTCTCCAACATGAATTTGGACTCCTCTTTTTCAGAGGCTTACTTCTCACCCTTGAAGTCCCTGCGTGGTACAGATGGCTAATATGTTTAGCTTTTACTCAGAAGGTTTGGGCTTAGAGTCTACACTGAGGTGCATTGAAAGAAAGACATATCAATATATCATTTTTATAATCAGCCACTGATAACTCTATGGAGTAGAGTTCTTCTCTGAAATACACGAGGTGGTGATTACTATGAACTGACTCTGTGGCAGCTGATTGTCGCGGTGGAATGCTTGTCCTCAGTAAGGTTGTCTGTGTCTTTGTGCACATGTGTGTATATCATCCGATTGTTATCCAAAGATCAACTATGAAGAATGAAGAGGACATGTATGAGTATCTGCAAACCACACGTAAGACAAAAGTCTGTGCTCAGCATTTCATTCTGAACCGGAGGTACTGAAACAACTTATGAAAGGAAAAGACAGGTATTCCAGATGAAATGTACAAAGCCAGGGGTAAATGGAAGATAGTAGATTGTTCTTGGAATTGCAGATCCTTCACTTTCACTCAATGCATCTGTCCTTTTTACAATGAGTTCCTGGAGAAGCTGTGGAAGGAAAGACAGAGAATGGTACAGCATGGCTAAGAAAGTCCTTCCTGATGTTTCCACCACAGGCTTGTAGAGTCATTTCAGAGCTTTAAGTAATAAAACGGGAGATTTCTATTCTAGCAGCCACAGAGAGGCCATTGAAGAGTCTATTTCAGGATTGGCAAGTACTTAGAATTATTCCTGTGCCTGTGTGTGGATGAGTGTTTGAACTTCCTTATGGATCCACACTGGTGTTCTTGAATATACAAACAGTTCATGTACCTGCCTGTTACCTGGGAGGTTGAAGGTTTGAGTCCACCCAACAGCAGTTGGGAAGAAAAGTCTTGTAATCTACTTCTGAAAAATCAGCGGTTCTATTCTGACACACATGAGGTCACCATGTGTTGGAATAAATTCAGTGATGACTGGGAAAATAAATGTTGCTACCTCTCTGAGCTTCATCTTATAATGACGGGCTTCTGAGGCCCCACTCACCCATTTCACCCAACCTTCTTCCCAAGCTCCCTGCAAACCCACTTAGGCTAAGCAGAAATGGCTAAAGGCTGTATTTGTAGGAATTCAGGGCCCACCCTATTGGATCTTTCTGCAGATAAAGAAGCAAGTAAGAGTGGATATCAAGTTCCAAAGATCTTTTTTAATTGAGTCAATAAATATTTGTTAAGTGCAAATACTGGTGGTGGTTGTGTGCTGTGGAGTTGGTCCTGACTCAGAGACCCTGTTTGGGGTTTCTGAGGCTGTAAGTCTTTATGGGAGCAGAAAGTCTTATTCTCCCTTGGAGAGACTGGTGGTAGTTCTGTGCCATGGAGTCAGTTCCGACTCATAGCGACTCTGTACAGGGTTTCCGAGGCTATAAATCTTTACGGGAGCAGAAAGCCTCATCTTTTTCCTGCAGAACAGCTACTGCTGACCTTGCGGTTCGCAGCCTGATTCGTAACCACTACTCTAGTAGATTCTAAATGCTGACATTATGATTAGCAGCCCAATTTACAACTCACTATGCTACCAGGATTCCTTAAATATTGGATTAGACATTAAGTAATGCCCAGTGATACCATACAGAAAATTCAACATCTGATTGGGTTTTCATTTTCGTATGGGAGATAGAAAAGAAACAAAATAATTACACATTATCATTTGTGTCATGAAGAAAATAAACAGGGTGGTGGTTATAGAATGAAAAAAGGAGGCTTTTCCTAATCAGAGTGAGTCAGAGATGTTCTCTCTCTAAAGGTGACATCAAGGCTACAAGTTGGAGGAAAGAGGCAGCAGGCATATTAAGAACTAGAAGAAAAAAGACCTCCTAGGAGAGAATAAAAGGAGCTCTGGTAGCGTAGTGGTTACGAATCGGGCTGCGAACCTTAAGGTCAGCGGTTCGAA
>NW_006412583.1:0-8182 GCF_000296735.1 Chrysochloris asiatica | reverse complement strand
TATGATCAAGAGTCAATGGCAGTTAAGAACATATGCGCAACTTTATTGAGTTTCAATATCAGCGTTCTTTATACTTTCTGACTGTGAATAGATAATAAATGCTATATAATTAAGAATACCAAACATACATACAGAACTACAAAATGGCCAAAACCACCTTGGTGAGTAAGTGGCATCAAACTCTTCAATATGGTTCACTTAAGACTCATATGTACTCAGTCGTTACAAATTGTAATGCTTGGTTGCTTTTTAAAGTTTGTTACACAGAAAATTAAACTCCTACCTCTAACAAAAAGCACCCTCTAGACCTCTGCACTGTGTGTAGATCAGCGAGATCGGCAGTTAAGTTAAAAGTTGGAGGTTCAAGTTTACCCAGAAACACCTGGGAAGAAAGTCTTGGCAATCTACTTCTGAAAAATCATCCATAGGAAACCTGACAGAGCACAGTTCTACTCTGACTCACATTGGAGTCACCATGAATTGGAACAGACTGGACAGATACTAGGGGGAAAAAATATCTGCAGAGCACAAAGAGTGGAGAAAATCAAAGGATCAAGGCAACAATTAGTCCAAAGGACAGATGAACCATGAGCCACAGCAGCACGACCCTGGGACCAGAAGAGCCAGATGGTATCCGATTTTTACTACTGAGTGACCACTTTTGGAGACACAATAGAAGGTCCTGGACAGAGTGAAATAAAATGAAAATTTATAAAATAGACCAGCGTCAAGTTGGAAATGTAAAGGTAGACGTTTTGTAGCAAAAGGAAAGGAGTGGCTGACTTTGCAGTCCAGGAGCGGAGGTCCCTGGGATCAACAAAGGAGAAGAGCGGAGTATGGGACCCTACCCAGACATCAGAGATGGAGGCAGAGATGATGATGTGCAGAGATGGAGCAGCTGGGGATTCTAGACCCAGAGAGGGAGAGGGGCTGTGTGCTGACGACCAAGGGGCAGGCTTGAAGGGTATACCCTTTGGTTGGTTGATGATGCGTGGAGGGGATTGTAACCATGGCAATGAAACGATATACGATAGGATGAATGTAAAGCTAATGTTCTCCCATGTAAAGTATCACATAATTCACAATAAAATATTTTTTTAAAAAAAGGAACTCAGGAAAGCAATACCATTTACAATGGTTGTTACTGTTAAGTGCCATCGAGTAAGTTCCAACTCATAACCAAAACATGAAATTCTTGAGAATAAATTCTTGAGAATAAAGCTGACCACAGAAATAAGAGATCTATACAAAGACAATTACAGACCAGTACCACAAGAACACTGAATGGTTTAAAATTAAAAGAGGTGTGCGACAGGGTTATATTCTTTCACCATACTTAGTCAACCTGTATGCTGAGCAAATAATCTGAGAAGCTGGGTTCTATGAAGAAAAACGTGGCATCAGGATTGGAGGAAAACTCATTCACAACCTGTGATATGCAGATGATACAACGTTGCTTGCTGAAAGTGAAGAAGACTTAAAATGTTTACTGATGAAGATCATAGAGCACAGTCGTCACTATGGATTGCATCTCAATGTAAAGAAAACAAAAATCCTCACCACTGGACCAATAAACAACATTCTTATCAACGGAGAAAAGATTGAAGTTAGGACTTCATTCTTCTTGGATCAGCCATCAACATTTGGGGAAGCAGCAGTCAAGAAATCAAATGATGTATTGCATTAGGCAAATCTGGTGCACAAGGCCTTTTTAAAGTGTTGAAGAGCAAAGATGTCAGCTTGAGGACTAAGGTACACCTGACCCAAGTCATGGTATTTTCAATTACCTCATATGCATGTAAAAGCTGGACAGTGAATAAGGAAGACTGTAGAAGAATTGATACTTTTGAGTTACGGTGTTGGAGGAAAACGTTGAAAGAGCCATGGGCTGCCAAAAGAACCAACAGATCTGTGTTGGAAGAAGTGCAGCCAGAGTGCTCCTTGGAGGCCAGGATGGCCAAACTTTGTGTCTCATACTTCAAACATATTGTCAGGAGGGACCGGTCCCTGGAGAAGGATCTCATGTTTGGTAAGGTGGAGGGTCAGAGAAAAAGAGGAAGATCCCCAGTGAGATGGATTGGCCAAGTGGCAGTATCAATGGGCTCAAGCGTGGCAATGTTAGTGAGGTTGGCCCAGGATCGGGCAGTGTTTTGTTCTGCTGTGCATAAGATCACTATGAGTCAGTACCGACTCGATGGTACCTAACAACAACTACAAGAAACCAAAGACACGTGCAGAAATGAAGGATTACAACCTGCTCATTGCTAGGAAGACTAAACATTGGGAAAGTGTCAACACTACCCAAAGCAATCTATAGATGTAATGCAGTCCCTACCCAGATTCCAACATTATTCTTTAAAGAGTTGAAAATGCTCATCACTAACTTTATACAAAAAGGAAAGAGAATGTGGATAAGCAAAGCATTATTTAAAAAATGGTCTCTGTCGTCCCAACATCAAAACCTACTATAACAACCCCAGTAATCAAACAGCCTGGTACTGGTCTTACAAGACACATGGATCAATGGGACAGAATTGAGAACCCCAAAGTAAATCCATCCACATATAGTCAGTTGATTTTCAACAAAGTGCATTAAATGGGGGAAAGATAGTCTCTTCAACAAATGGTGCTGACACACTGCAAGTGCATTTGTAGAAAAATGCAACAAGACCCAAATCTCATACCATAAAGGAACATGAACTCAACGTGGATTAAAGACCTAAATGTAAAACCTAGCTAGAACTATGCAGATCATCACCGAAGATATAGGGACAAATAGGAGCTCTGATGTATGGCATCAATGCACTATCACACATTACTCAAAACAAGCAAGCAGAAGACAAAATAGATGACTAGGACCTCCTAAATACTTTTGTGCATCAAAGAAGCTCACCGAAAGAGTAAAAAGAGAACCCAAAGACAGGGGGAAATGGTTGTCAAAGACATATCAGACAAAAGACTTCTGTTGTTGTTGTTGTTGTTGTTGTTGCTAAGTGCCATCAGGTCAGTACCGACTCATCTCGACACCATGCACAACAGAAAGAAACACAGTCCAGTACTGCGCCAACCTCTCAATCACTGCTATGCTTGAGCTGATGCTGCTGTCTCTATGCCGATTCATCTTATTGGGGGTCGTCCTCTTTTTCTCCAACCTTCTACCTTACCAAGTACGATGTCCTTCTCCAGGGACTGGTCCCTCCTGATAATATGTGTGAAGTACAAGAGACAAAGACTGGCCATCCTGGCCTCCAAGGAGCACTCTGGCTACATTTCTTCCAACACAGATCTGTTGGTTCTTTTGGCAGTCCATGGCACTTTTAATATTCTTCTCCAACACCGTAACTCAAATGCATCAATTCTTCTATGGTCTTCTTTATTCTTTGGCTAATTTTCACATGCATATGAGATTACTCAAAATACCCTGGCTTGTATCAGGTGCACTTTAGTCTGCAAACTACATCTTAGCTCTTGAACACATTGAAGAGGTCCTTGTGCAGCAGATTTGCCCAATACAGTATGGCTCTGATTTCTTGACTGCTGCTTCCATGGGTGCTGATGGTTGATCTGAGTCAAATGAAGTCTTTGACAACTTCAATCTTATTTATTGGTCCAGTACTAAGGATGTTTGTTTTATTTACATTGAGGTGCAACTCATACCAAAGGCTGGGGTCTTTGGTCTTCATCAGTGAGCATTGTTAAGTCCTCTTGACTTTCAGCCAACAGGGTTGTATCATCTGCATATTGTAGGTTGTTAATGAGTCTTCCTCTGATCCTGATGCCATGTTCTTCATATACTCCAGTTTCTTAGATCATATGCTCAGCATACAGATTGAATAAATATGGTGTAAGAATACAACCCTGTCACACACCTTTCCTAATTTTAAACCATTCGGCATTTCCTTATTCAGTTCAAACAACTGCCTCTTGGTCTATGTACAGGTTCCTCATGAGCACAACTAAGTGTTTCAGAATACTCATTCTCTTCAATGTTGCCCATAGCTTGTCATGATCCACACAGTTGAAAGCCTTTGCAAAGTCAATGAATAAAGCACATGTAAACACATTCAGCCAAGATCCATCTGATGTCAGTAATAATATCCTTCGTTTCTCATCTGTATCTGAATCTGGCTTGAACTTCTGGCAGTTCTTTGTCAATGTGCTGTAGCAGCCACTTATGAATTATCTTTAGCAAAATTTTACTTGCATGTGATATTAATGAGATTGTCCGATGATTTCTGCATTCATTGGGTCATCTCTCTTTGAAATACGTACAGATAGGGATCTCTTTCAGTCAGTTGGCCAGGTAGCTGTCATCCATATTTCTTGGAATAGATGATAGAGTGCCTCCAGTGCTGCATCAGTTTGTTGAAAGATTTCAATTTGTATTCCATCATTTCCAGAGCCTTGTTCTTTGCCAGTGCCTTCAATACACTTTGGACTTCTTCCCTCAGTGTCATTGGTCCTTGATCACATGCTACCACTTGAAATGACTAAACAGTGATCATTTCTTTTTGGTGCAGTGACTGTGATCTCCTGCCATCGTCTTTTGATGCTATCTGCATCATTCAATATTTTGTCCATGTTGTTAGTTATTGCCAAGTCAGTTCTGACTCACAGCGAATCTGTAGGCTTCTTAGAAATAAGGAGCAGCTCATGAACTAAAATTACTGGGACTCGTTTTCATTGTCTTCAGCTTCAGGATGAATTTGCATATGAGCAAATGATAGTCCGTCTCACAGTCTGCCTCTGGCCTTGTTTTGACTGATGATATGGAACTTTTCGCACTCTCTTTCCACAGATGGAGTCCATTTGTTTTCTGTATGTTCCACCTGGTGAGGTTTATATGGATAGTATTCTCTTATTTTATTTCAAAAAGGCATTTGCAACCCCATCCAGAACCTTTTGAGGTTGGACATTCCTGCTAGAAAAGACAAGCAGACCTACCTGGAACAACTAGAGCAACAGAAGAGACATCTTCAAAGAAAGATCAACAGTAAAAACACAAAACACAAATGGCAGTATGATTAGCTACTACAAGAACAAGCAAGTTGTTTGCCAGGGACCCATCAAGGCAAGCAATCAAGTCCCTTCAGGACAAACCCCTCACCAAGACTGAAACACAAAGGGAATACATGAGCAGGCATGCAAGCTTGCTGGGGACCACACTGGTCTACTGGTGAGTGGAAGAGGGGGAAAGGCAGCAATGAAGAAATGGGTTGAGTTCATCCATGTTCCATAGAATCCTATTGACCTAGAGATGAGAGAGAGAAGAGGAAGGGCTGGTTGGTTCAAAGTTTGGTGAGGGCTGGGGACTTCTGAGCCCATGGACAAGGACATAGCCACAGAGGGCTAGAGCTGAGAGTGAAGCATCCAGTTGATATGAAGTGAGGGGAGATGCACAAGAACACCCAAACTTGCAGACAGTACCCATTTGACCTAGCCTTGATGGCTCGATAACCAGAACTCGACTAGAGGAAGATAAAGGAAACAAGTGTAAATTGTTACAATTTGATGAACTTGACTTATGAATGTAGTAGCTCAAAATACCAATTGAAAGTGGATTAGTCTTCACATCAAGTATCAATGCTATCCCCTCTGTATACAGGGTAGATAGGGACGGGCAACTTAGACATTGGCTACCTAAAATGAAGGGGCGATAAAGGCACGAAGTGACTGGTTTACAAAGTTTCAAGAGGGAATTTAGTTTACGAGTGGAGGAAGAGGAGGAAATAGAGTTCCGACTGAATTGTTTCCATCTAAAAAGGGATGGGTATAAGATTCTTATGATTCAATAGTGAGTAATTGTTATGATGACTAATTGCGACTGTCACAACTGTAAAGGTAGACGTTTTGTAACAAAAATGGGAGAGTAGTTAATCTTACAGTCCAGAAACAGAGGACCCTAGGACCATGAAGGGAGAAGAGCACAAGCAGAATGCGAGACCCTATACAGAGCAGCAGCAACACCAGAAATGGAGGCAGAGATGAGGACATGGAGAGAGAGAGCAGCTGAGGACTCCGGATTCATGGAAAGAGAGGGACTAGGTGCTGGTGGCCAGGGGGCAGACTTGCAGAATGGGCCTTGTTTGTTTCAATAATTATATATTCCTGAGTGTTTTTGTGTACATCCTCTCCCCGCAACCCAAAAGCAAAAAACAAAAAAAAACAGAGGGAATGGGAAGAAATACTGTTGGATGATGATGCACGAAGACAACGATGGTGTAAAGCTGATGTTCTCCCATGTAAACTAGCACTCAGTTCCAATAAAAACTTTAAAATAAATTTTTTTTTTTTTAATTCAGAGACTGTTGTTCGCATAGGCCACTCATGAGAAGAACTTATTAGAAAACAAGCTTTAGCCAAAATGACTAAAGAAACTTTTTTTTAATGGTAATGAGCACTAAATATGTAGTTACTTGTACAATTAAGATTAAATGAGGTCAGAAAAGAAAGATTAGTAAAAAAAATATATATTTTTTTTAATGGTATTTGCAATGAAGAAGACATCATTTGTCCTACAAAATTCCTATCATGTGATCTCCAGCATCATTTCTATCACCAAGGCCATATTTTCCAACAACTGATTCTTCCTCTTTGTTTCCAACGTTTGCATTCCAATCACCGGTAATTATCAATACATCTTGATTGTATGTTTGATCCATTTCATACTGAAGAAGTTGGTAGAATCCTTTCATTCCATCATCACTAACTTCAGTGGTCGGTCGGTGTGTAAATTTGAATAATGATGGTATTAGCTGGTCTTCCTTATAGGGGTATGGAGATTACCCTATCACAAAAAGTGTTGGACTTTAATACAGATCTTGATAGGTTCTTTTTGATGATGAATGGTAGGTACTCCATTCCTCTTCGTCGTTCCTGGCGTAGTCAACCATATGATTGTCACCATCAAAAGACCAATACAGGTCCATTTCAGCTCACTAATGCCTAGGATATCGATGTTTATGCATTCCATTTCATTTTTTACAATTTCCAATTTTCCTAGATTAATACTTTGTACATTCCATGTTCCAATTATTAATGGATGTTTACCGCTGTTTCTCTTCATTTTGAGTTGTGCCCCATCAACAAATGAAGGTCCCGAGGATTTTATTCTATTCGCATCATCACTGTCGACTCTACTTTGAGGAGGCAGCTCTTCTCCAGTCGCATTCTGAGTGCTTCCAAGCTGAGAGGCTCATCTTCCGGCACTCGATCTGACACTATTCTGATGCTCTTCATCGTGTATCTGTGTTCAATATTCTTGTGCTCACAGTGTTCCTGTTACTCGGAAGGCGTTCAGTGCTATCTGACAGTGTTCCACAACTACTCATAAGGTTTTCGGATGTAGTCCATCCCTTCCTTCTTCCTAGTCTGTCTTAGCCTGGAAGCTCAGCTGAAACCTGTCCACCGTGGGTGACTCTGCTGGTTTCTAAAATACCAGTGGCATAGTTTCCAGATGTACAGCAACATGCAAGCCCCCACAGTAGGACAAACTGACAGACGAGTGGTGGGGAAAAGGATTACTCTCTAAAATGTATAGAAGACTTTAACACCTCAACAAGAAGACGACAAGTAATCCAATAAAAAAATGGGCAGAGGACATGAACAGACACTCACCAAAGAGACATTCAGGCAGCCAACAAACATAGGAAGAAATGCTTATGATCATGAGTTGTTGTTGTTGTTGTGAAGTGCCTTTGAGTCAGTTCCAACTCATAGCAACCCTGAATACGGTTTCCTAGGAGGGGCTGATGAGTTTGAACTGTTGACTTTGCTATTCAAACTGACCTTGCAGTTCAGTTCATTAATCTGCAGCGCCACACCAGGACTCCCATCATACATTGTTGTTGTTGTTAAGTGCCGTCAAGCCAGTTCTAACCCATACCAACCCTGTATGGGTTTCTGAGGAGCAACTGGTGAGCTTGAATCGCTGACCTTGTGATTCAAACCAACTTTGCAGTCCAGCACACTAACCCACAGCTCCAGTCGATGTTGTTGTTGTTAAGTGCCGTTGAGTCGATTCTGACCCATAGCGACCGTGTATAGGATCTCCAAGGAGCAGCTGGTGAGCATGAATCACCGACCTTGCAGTTCAAACGACTTGGCAGTCTGACGCATTAGCCAACAGTGCTACACCAGGATAATGTTGTTGTTGTTGTTAAGTGCCATCGAGTCGGTTCCG
>NW_006412582.1:7377-8096 GCF_000296735.1 Chrysochloris asiatica | reverse complement strand
TATAGGGACATGTTGGTTTCATCTGCCAAATAAATAGCACTTTGTACATGGAAATGTTGGACTACTCTGCCATGTAGAAAGCTCTCAGTTTATGGACACATTGGACTTATCTGCCACGTTGCTAGACTCTGTATATGGAAATGTTACTCTACTCTGCTCTGTAGCTAGCTCTCAGTATAAGGACATTTTGGACTCACCTGCCATGTATGTAGCTCTCTGTGCATGGATATGTTGGACTTACCTTCCATGTAGTTGTTGTTGTTGTTGTTTTTAAGTGCCATCGAGTCGGTTCCGACTCATAGCGACCCTGTACAGGGTTGCCGAGGGTATAAATTTTCAGGGGATTAGAAATCCTCATCTTTCTCCCACGAAGCGGCTGGTAGTTTCAAACCACTGACCTTAAAGTTTGCAGCTCTATTCGTAATCACTTCGCTACCAGAGCTCCATCCATGTAGGTAGCTCTCTGTATATGAATATATTGTGATTATCTGTCATGTAGCTAGCTCTCTGTATGTATACACCCATGTTGGACACATCTGCAATGTTTCTATCTCTCAGTATATGTACACGTTAGACTCATCTGCCATGTAGCTACAACTGTGTGTATGGAAATGTTGCACTACTCTGCCATCCAGCTACCTCTCTGTATACGGATATTTTGGACTTGGTTGCAAGGTAGCTAGCTCTCTGTGCATGAATCTGTTGGACTGATCTGTCAT
>NW_006412582.1:3905-6938 GCF_000296735.1 Chrysochloris asiatica | reverse complement strand
TAGCTAGCTCTCTGTATATGGCCATTTTGGACTCGTCTGCCATGTAGTTAGCTCTCTGAGCATGGATATGTTGGACTGATCTGCAATGTAGGTAGCTCTCTGTATATGAACATATAGGGCTTGTCTTCCATGTAGCTAGCTCTCTGTCTATAGACATATTGGACTCAACAGCCATGTAGCTAGCTTCCTCTGTATGAACACGTTGGACTCATCTGCCCTACAAGGAAGATGAGTCCAACATGTGCATACTTAGAGAGCTGGCTACATTGTTGATGAGTCCAACATGTCCAAATACAATGACCTAAATACATGGCAGACCAGTCCAATATGTTCATATATAGAGAGATACCTAAATGGCAGATCAGTCCAGCATATCCATGCACAGAGAGTTAGCTACCTGACAGACAAGTCTAAAGACTCCATATAAAGAGAGTTAGCTACATGGCAGATGAGTCCAACATGTGTATATCTAGAGGACTAGCTACAAGGCAGATGACCCCAACACGTTCCTACAGAGTGAGCTGGCTACATGGCTGATGATGACAAAATGTCCATCTACAGAGAGCTAGCTTGATGGCAGACAAGTCCAATATGTTTATATACAGAGAGCTAACTACATGGCAAATCAGTCCAACATATTCATGCACAGAGAGGTAGCAACATGGCAGACAAGTCCAAAATGTCCATATACAGAGAGCTAGCTTCATGGCAGTGTAGTGCAATATTTCCATATACAGAGCTTTAGCTACATGGCAGATGAGTACAAAATGTCCATATACAGAGAGCTAGCTATATGGCAGAGTAGTGAAACATTTCCATATATAGAGTTCTAGCTACATGGCAGATGAGTTAAACATTTCTATATACTGAGAGACAACTACATGACAGACAAGTTCAATATGTGCATGTACAGAGAGCTAGCTACATGGCTGATGAGTCCAATATGTTCATATACAGAGAGCTAGCTACATGGCAGACAAGTCCTGTATGTTCATATACAGAGGTTTACCTACATGGCAGATCAGACCAACATATCCATGCACAGATTGCTAGCTCCATGGAAGACGAGTCCAAAATGTGCATATACAGATAGCTAGCTACATGGCAGAGTGGTGCAACTGTTCCATATGTAGAGCTCTAGCTACTTGGCAGATGAGTCCAATGTGTCCATATACTGAGAGCTAGCTACATGGCAGAGAAGTGCAACATTTCCATATACAGAATTCTAGCTACATGGCAGATGAGTCCAAAGTATCCATATACTGAGAGATAGCTACATGGCAGAGTAGTCCAACATGTGAAAATATAGAGTATTAGCTACATGGCAGATGAGTCCTATAAGTCCATATACTCAGAGTTAGCTACATAGCAGATGAATCCAACATGTGTATATTTAGAAGAATAGCTACATGGCAGATGAGTCGAACATGTGTATATTTTGAGTGCTAACTACAAGGCAGATGAGTCCAACATGTTCATACAGAGAGAGCTGGATACATGGCTGATGAATCCACCATGTCCATAAATAAAGCTAGCTACATGACAGGCAAGTGCAATATGTTTATATACAGAGAGCTACCTACATGGCAGATCAGTCCTATATATCCATGCCCAGAGAGCTACATTGCAGAGTAGTGCATCATTTCCATATAAAGAGTTCAAGCTACATGGCAAATGAGTCCAATGTGTCCATATACTGAGAGCTTGCTACATGGCAGAGTCATCCAACGTGTCCATATACAGAGTACTAACTACATGGCATATTAGTCGAACTTGTTCATATACTGAGAGTTAGCTACATACCAGATGAGTCCAATATCTGTATATTTAGAGGGCTTGCTAAAAATCAGATGTGTCCATCATGTTCACACAGAGAAAGCTAGCTACATGGCAGAGTAGTGCAACATTTCCATATACAGAGTACCAGCTACATTGTAGATGAGTACAACATGTCCAAATACTGAGAGTTAGCTACATGGCAGATGAGTTCATGTGTGTATATTTAGAGGGCTAGCTACAAGGCAGATGAGTACAACATGTTCATACACAGAGAAATGACTACATGACTGATGAATCCAACATGTCCATATACTGAGAGCTAAGTACATGGCAGACGAGTACAATATGTTCATATACAGAGAGCTACCTACATGGCAGATCAGTCCAACATATCCATGTACAGAGAGCTAGCTACATGGCAGAATAGTGCAACATTTCCATATACAGAGTATTAGCTACATGTCAGATGAGTTCAACATGTCCACATATTGAGAGTTAGCTTCATGGCAGATGATTCCAACATCTGTCTATATTGAGGACTAGCTACAACGCAGATGAGATAAACATGTACATGCAGAGACAGCTAGCTAGCTACATGACAGACCAGTCCAAAGTATCGATATACAGAGAGCTAGCTACATGGGAGTATAGTACATATATATGTGTCTGCCATGTAACTAATTCTCTCTGTATGAACATGTTGATCTCATCTGCCTTGTCACTTGTCCTCTATATATACACATGCTGGACTAATCTGCCATGCAGCTAACTCGCTGTATATGGACATGTTGGACCTATCTGCCATGTAGCTAATTCTCAGTATATGGACATGTTGGACTCATCTACCATGTAGCTAGTTCTCTGTATATGGAAACGTTGGATTACTCTGCCATGTAGCTAGCTCTCAGTATATGGACACGTTGGACTCATCTTCCATGTAGCTAGTATTCTGTATATGGACAGGTTGTACTACTCTGCCATGTAGCTTGCTCTCAGTATATGGACACGTTGGACTCATCTGCTATGTAAGTAGCTCTCTGTATATGAACATATTGGACTTGTCTGCCATGTACCAACTCTCAATATATGGACATGTTGGACAGATCAGGCATATAGACAGCTTTCTGTGTATCAACATCTCGGACTCACCTGTCTTGTAATTAGCCCTCTAAATATACACATGAGGTCTCATCTGCCATGAAGCTAACTCTCAGTATATGGCCATGTTGGACTCATCTGCCATGTAGCTAGCTA
>NW_006412582.1:1478-3805 GCF_000296735.1 Chrysochloris asiatica | reverse complement strand
TAGAACTCTGTATATGGAAATGTTGCACTACTCTGCCATGTAGCTAGCTCTCTGTATATGGACATTTTGGACTCGTATGCCATGTAGCTAGATCTCTATGTATGGATATGTTGAACTGATCTGCCATGTAGGTAGCTCTCTGTATATGAACATATTGGACATTTTCTGCCATGTAGCTAACTCTCAGTATATGGACAAGTGGGACTCATTAACAATGTAGCCAGCTCTCAAAGTATGAACATGTTGGACTCATCTGCTTTGTAGCTAGACCACTATATATACAGAGGTTGGATTCATCTGTCATGTAGCTAACTTTCAGTATATGGATATGTTTGACTCATCTGTCATGTAGCTAGTATTCGGTATCTGGAAGTGTTGGACTACTCTGCCATGTAGCTAGCTCTCAGTATATGGACACGTTGGACTCATCTGCCATGGAGCTACAACACTGTATATGGAAATGTTGCAGTACTCTGACATGTAACTAGCTCTCTGTATATGGACATTTTGGACTCGTCTGCCATGTTGTTAGCTCTCAGTATATGGACACATTGCACTCATAGCTAGAACTCTGTATATGGAAATGTTGCACTACTCTGCCATGTATCTAGCTCTCTGTATATGGACATTTTGGACTTGTCTGCCATGTAAATAGCTCTCTCTGTATGAACATGTTGATCTCATTTGCCTTGTCGCTTATCCTCTATATATACACATCTTGGACTAATCTGTCATGCAGCTAACTCGCAGTATATAGACATGTTGGCCTCATCTGAAATGTAGCTACTACTCTGTATATGGACATGTTTGATTACTATGCTAGGAAGCTAGTTCTCTGTATATTGACCTTTTGGACTCGTCTGCCAAGCAGCTAGCTCTCTGTGCATGGATATGTTGGACTGATCTGCCATGTAGGTAGCTCTCTGTATATGAACATATTGGATTTTTCTTCCATGTAGCTAGCTCTCAGTATATGGACATGGTGGACTCATCAACACTGTAGCCAGCTCTCAATGAATAAACATGTTGGACTCATCTGCCTTGTAGCTAGCCCTCTAAATATACAGATGTTGGATTCATCTGCCTTGTAGCTAACTCTCAGTATACGGACATGTTGGACTCATCTGCCATGAAGCTAGTAGTCTGTATATGGACATGTAGGACTACTCAGCCATGTAGCTAGCTCTCAGTATATGGACACATTTGACTCATCTGCCATGTAGCTAGACCTCTGTATATGGAAATCTTGCTCTACTCTGCCATGTAGCTAGCTCTCTGTATATGGACATTTTTTACTCGTCTGCCATGTAGCTAGCTCTCTGTGCATGGATATGTTCGACTGATCTGTAATGTAGGTAACTCTCTGTAGATGAATATATTGGACTTGTTTGCCATATATCTAGATCTCTGTGTATGAACATGTTGGACTCATCTGCCATGTATTTTGTAGTCTGTATATGTACATGTTGGACTACTCTGCCATGTAGCTTGCTCTCAGTATATGGACACATTGGACTCATCTGCTATGTAGGTAGCTCTCTGTACATGAACATATTGGACTTGTCTACCATGTACCAACTCTCAGTATATGGACATGTTGGACTGATCAGTCATGTATGCAGCTCTCTCTGTATGAACATGTTAGACTCATCTGTCTTGTAGCAAGCCCTCTAAATATATTCATGTTGGACTGATCTGCAATGTAGCTAACTCTTATTATATGGACATGTTAGACTCATCTGCCATGTAGCTAGGACTCGGTATATGAATATGTTGGACTGCTCGGACATGTAGCTAACTATCTGTAGATGGACTTGTTGGACTTATCAGCCATAGCTAGAACTCTGTATATGGAAATGTTGCACTACTCTGCCATGTAGCGAGCTCTCCATATATGGACATTTTGGACTCGTCTGCCATGTAGCTAGCGCTCTGTACATGGAAATGTTGAACTGATTTGCCATGTAGTAGCTCTCTGTATATGAACATATTTGACTTGTGTGCCATGTAGCTAGCTCTCTGTATATGGACATTTTGAACTCATCACTTATGTAGCCAGCTCTCTCTGTATGAACATGTTGGACTCATCTGTCTTGTAGCTAGTCATCTATATATACACATGTTGGACTCATCTGCCATGTTGCTTAATCTAAATATATGGACATGTTGCATTCATCTTCCATGTCGCTTGAACTCTGTATATTGAAATTTTGCACTACTCAGCCATGTAGCTTTGTTGTTGTTGTTGTTAAGTGCCGTCGAGTCGGTTCCGACCCATAGCGACCCTGTACAGGGTTTCCGAGGGTGTAAATCCTTACGGGAGTAGA